>NW_025333963.1:0-162959 GCF_019186645.2 Phyllostomus hastatus | reverse complement strand
TCACCATCATTATCATTGTGGAAATACAAATTAAAATCACAATGAGATATCACTATATACTTGTCAGAATGGCTAAAAAAGAAAAGAAAAATAGACGCCAAATAATGATGCGATTGCAGAGAAACTGGATACATTCACAAATTGCTGATGTGAATGTAAAATATTACAGCCATTCTGGAAAACAGATTGTGAGAGTCTCAAAAAATAAAACATATAATCCAGCAATCACACCCTAAGGCATTTATCAGAGATCAATGGAAATTTTTGTTCACACAGTAACCTGTAAACCAATATTTATAGCAGCTTTATTCCTAATAGCCCAAAACTGGAAACAAGCCTGGTGTCCTTCATGGGTGTATGATTCACAAACTATAGAACAACCATATCAAAGAATACTATTCAGCAATGAAAATAAATGAACTATTAATATATGTCATTCCTAACAACCTGGATGACTCTCCAGAGAATGATGCTCAGTAAAAAAAAGACAATCCCAAAATGATACAGATTGTATGATTCCATTTATATAATGCTCTTGAAAAGACAAAATTATAAAAATAGACAACAGGCTAGTGGTTGCCAGGCATTAAGAAAGAACAACAGAATGGAAATGGGTGTGGTAAAAATGGCAACATAAGGGATCTGCATGGTGATAGAACTATTCTTTATTTTGATTGTAGTGGCCAATACATGAACCTATGCATGTGATAAAATTGCATAATAGCTGAATACAGACACCTGCACACACACACATGAGAACAAGTAAATTGGGGAAAAGTGAACAAAACAGATGGCTTATGTCAATATTCTGATTTTGATATTGTACCGTAGTTTTGAAAGATGCTACCATTGTGAGAAACTGGGTAAAAAAAAATACATGGAATCTCTCTGTGCTTTTTCTTAAAAGCACACATAAATCTACAATTATCTCAAAATGAAAGCTTAAGTAGAAATCAATTGCAGTTCTATATACTAACAACGAACGTGTGAAGACCAAAATCAAGCACAAACTACTTCATACAGATACTTTGAAGAAAATGAAATAGATATAACTATAACAAAATAGGTACAGGGTGGCTGAGTGAGAACAAAGAGATAGCTTAAGGGAGCTCTTTTCTGGTGATGGAATAATTTTGTATCTTGATTGTAGTGATGGTTATACAGATTCTGACATGAGAAAAAACTGCTAGAGCAATACATGTGTATACACACAAATTAATGCAAGTTAGAAAAATGGTGAATGCTAAATTAGGCCTGTGGTGTAGATAATAATAATGTACCAATGTAAAGTTCTACATTTTGATATTATACTGCATTTATAGAAAATGTCACCATTAAGGAAGCTGGATGAAAGACACAAGGTTTTTTTTTGTACTACTTTTGGAACTTCTTGTCTATGATTATTTCAAAATAGAATGCTAAAAATAAATGAGATAAGGACAAAAAATAAAAACCCTATGGTACATTTACATGATGGAATAGTACACAGCAGAAAGAAAGGAGCTCCTATCTTTTGCAACAACATGGGTGTAACTAGAGAGCATTATGCTAAGTGAAATAAGCCAGCCAGTGAAAAGCAAATATCATATGATCTCACCTATAAGTGGAACCTAATCAGCAAAACAAACAAGTGAGCATAATAGAACCAGAGACATGGAAATTAAGAACAAACTGACAGTAACCAGAGGGAAGGTGGGAGGGGATAATGGTGGAAAAAAGGTAGAGGGTTTTCAGGAA
Organism: Phyllostomus hastatus; assembly: GCF_019186645.2. NCBI lineage: Eukaryota > Metazoa > Chordata > Mammalia > Chiroptera > Phyllostomidae > Phyllostomus > Phyllostomus hastatus. The sequence goes on along the minus strand of NW_025333963.1, from coordinate 161,222 downwards.
AAACTATAAAGGACACATGGACAAAACCAAGGGTGTGTGGGATAAGGGGTGGGAGGTGGGGAAGGCTGGGGTGAGGGGGAGTGGTGGGTGGACAGTGGAGCCAACTGTACTTGAACAACAATAAAAGAAGTAAAACAACAACAACAACAATAAACTCATAACTATCAACAAATGAACCTAAAAAACAAAACAAACAACTAGAACAGGAACAGAATCACAGGAATGGAGGGTTATCAGTGGGGAGAGGGAGGGAGAAAATGGGGGAGATGTACAAGGAATAAGAAGCATAAATGATAGGCATAACATAAATAGGGGGAAGGTTAATAATAGTATAGGAAATAGACAAGACAAAGAATTTATATGTACAACTCATGGACATGAACTAAGGTGGGTGGGGGGAGATGCCAGGGGGTAGAGGGTTGAAGGGCAGAGGGGGGATTAAGGAGAGAAAAAAAATTGGGATAACTGTAATGGCATAATCAATAAAGTATACTTTTAAAAAAAAGAAAAACTTTGAGCATGAAGAATATTACTTCCAGAGTTACCACATTGTAGTTATTCAAAATCTTTATTTTTTACACAAAAAATTAAAAGCATACAAAGGAACAATAAAAACATGGCCTATTCACAGGAAAATTAACAGAAACTGTTTATGAGGAAGCATGTCACAGGAGCTATTTGTCAAGGACTTTAAATTAACTGACTTAAATATGCTCATAGAGCCAAAGGAAACCACTGACAAAGCATTGGAGGACACTAGGGGAATCCTGTCTCCAAAATAGTGACCATAGATAAAGAGATGCAAATTATAAAAAGGAACCAAACAAATTCTGAAGTAAAAAATCACAATAACTGAAATGAAGAATTTCAACATGTCAATGTAAGAACATATAAACTTGTAGAAAAATATTTTATAGTGTTTTTTATTATTTATATTTAAACATTTTATTGTATTTTTCCATTAGCATTTATCCCCCCTTATACACCTTTTTCCCCCACCCCACCATCACCACACTGTTGCCCATGTTGGTGAGTCATTTTTCCTTTTTAGAAAATTTTAATAAGAGCTTATTTGAACCAAAGTTATGACATCAGGAAAGAATATCTAAAATGCTTTCTTGAGAACAGTCATACTCCTAAGAGGACTGAAAAGGAGAATTACTCTGTTTTTCAAAAGTGTGTTAACCTAGATACACAAAAACAATGAACAGAGCTTGCCTTTTACTAAAGAAGTTATAGGTGTAGGGCCCTGACCAGGTGGCTGTTATTGGAGCATCCTCTGTACACCAAAAGGTTGTGGGTTTGATTCACAATCAGGGCACATACCTGGGTTGTGGTTCGATCCCTGGTGAGGATCCTTACACAGGGCAACCAATTGATGTTTCTTTCATGTTGATGTTTCTTTCACGTGCTCTCTATCTCTCTGGCACACTTCTTCTCTTCCTAAAAATCAATTTAAAAGAATCCTCAGGTGAGGTTTAACAATAACAACAAAAGTTTTAGATAGACTTGGAGCATGATTATCCTCTTATACTTGACCAGTTAGGAATTTATGACCAAATCACCTTGTGAGATTACTTTCAGTCTCTGGTTAATTACAGAACTTTTTTTTTTGTTTGTTTGAATCATCAGATTTGAGCAGGCAGAATTAAACATCATAAAAGATGATAGGTCAATTGAAATGAGGAGAGCCTGTGAGACCTGTGACAACACACATCATGGGAGGACTGGGAGGATAGGAGAGGGAGAGAGGGGTGGGAAAGAATTTTGAAGAAACAATGGTCAAAAAGGTCTTAATATGGTAAAATACATGGATCTACACATTCAAGCTCAGTGAACTTCAGCAAGGACAAACAGCAGATCCACACTGAGATAGATTAAATAAAACTAGAAAGAAGGAGAGACAAGGAGAAAATTTTGAAAGTAGCAAAATACAAGTGACTTATTGTATACAAGGGAACCTCAAACAAACAAACAAACAAACAAAAATTAGCACTTTTCTCCACAGAAACAAGGGCCTAAAAGGTAGTGGAATGATGTATTTAAAGTACCAGGGGGGAAAACAAGACTGTTAGACAATAATCCTGTATTTGGAAAGGCTATTATTCAATAATAAAGGAGAAATTAAGACTGCCCCAAATAAGCAAATGCTGAGGGACTTCATCACTAATAGATGTATCCTACAGAAAGTGCTAAAGGGAGTCCTTCTGGTTGAAATTAAAGGACACTAGATAGTAACTTGAAACCACATGAAGAAGTAACACAGGTGACAGTAACTACTTAAGAAAATAAAAGCCCTGGCTGGCGTAGCTCAGTGGATTGAGCGCGGGCTGCGAACCAAAGTGTCACAGGTTCGATTCCCAGCCAGGGTACATGCCTGGGTTGCAGGCCATGACCCCCAGCAACCGCACATTGATGTTTTTCTCTCTATCTCCCTCCCTTCCCTCTCTAAAAATAAATAAATAAAATCTTAAAAAAAAAGAAAAGAAAAGCCAATATTACTACTGCATTTTTGGTTTGTGACTCTTTTCTTTCCAATTTGCTTGAAAAGATGAATGTATAAAACAAGCATTATAAATCTATATTATATGGGCACAAAGTATATAAAAGTAATTTTTGACACAACATAGGATCAGAATTTTTGTATACTTATGGAAGGAAGTTAATGTTGGTATTAACCCAAAATAGATTTTCATAAGGTTAAGAGGTAAACTCTAAACCCCATGGCAACTGATGTTAAAATAATTTAAAATATTGATATACAGAAAATGAAATTAGAAAAGAATAAAGTTAATATTTCACAAAAAGAAATAAGGCAGTAACAGAACAATCAAGGATGAAAAAAGATATGCTGTATAAAAAACAAAAAATTGCAGAAATAAGTCCTTTTATAGTAATTTCTTTAATGTAAAAGCATCAAACTCTCCTATTAAAAGGTAAATATTCTCATAATGGATTAAAACAATTACCTTTTGATTTTTCTGAGGTATTAACAAAAGATTATGTAGTCATACCTAAGAGCAATTTATGGTATCAAAGCAAATCTCTTAGTTCTATTGTGTTTTTCTTTTAGAGAGGCTGAGAAATGTCAAAATTATGAGGCCTTGGTTTCTTTACTAAAAAAATGTTTTTTCAAATTATCTCCTCTCAAATTTTATCATAAACAGCAAGAAGAAATCAGAAGGCAATTTTTAAACTTTCGTTGGAAGTCTTAAATATATCACCAGCTTGTAACTTTTGATTTGTACACAGCTCCAAGACATAATTTTGGTAAGACTTCTGCCACTATTTAACAAGAATTATTTTCTTCCTCTTTCCTATATCATGTTCCTCACTTTTCTGAGCATTCATTGAAACATTCTTCAAGTCAAGATTTCTTCCAGTAGTCTACTTAAGGATTTTTAGCTTTCTCTGTCATGCTCTTTAAAATCCTTCTAGCTTCTGCTCCCTTGCCTGTTTTCAAAGCTGTTCCCATAATTAAGGTATCTGTGACAGCAGCACCCTACTTTTAGATACCAAATCTGTATCATTCTCATACTGTTGTATAACAGAATGGCACAAATTGGGTATTCTAACACACATATTATATCACAGTTTCTATCAGAGTCCTCCATGGCTTAGGTGGGTGCTCTGCTTAAGGTTTCAGAAGGCTGCAATCCAGGTGTTGACTGAGCTGTATTCTCCTGAAGTCTCACCAGGAGAAAAGCTGCTATGAAGCCCATATATGTTGGCAGAATTCATTTCCTTGTGGTTATAGAGCTACATTCTACTTTCTTTTTTAAAACACATTTTAAAAAATATTTTATTTATTTATTTTTCGAGAGAGGAGAAGGGAGGGAGGAAGAGGGAGAGAAACATCAATGTGTGGTTGCTTCTCTTGAGCCTCCTACTGGGGACCTGGCCTGCAACCCAGGCATGTGCCCTGACTGAGAATGGAACAAGAGACCCTTTGGTTTGCAAGCTGGCACTCAATCCACTGAGCCACACCAGTCAGGGTGGTTCTACTTTCTTTTGGTTTGTCATCTGCAGTTGCTTTCACCTCTGAGGGACTGCCTACAGTTCCTTGCTCCATATACCTTCTGTCAGTGTGGCAGCTTAGGTCTTCAAGCCGGCAGGAGGGAAAAGAATTGGACCTAAATATAGGCACAGCCTGATTAAGTCAAGCCCACCCAGGATAATCTTCCCTTTGGTTAACTCAGAATTGCTGGTTTGGGAACTTAATTGCATCCGAAAAAATCTCCTCACCTATTGACTAGAAGCAAGGAGAGTGCACTACATAAGATTTGAATCCTGGAGCTCCCCTAATGTGTGTGCCAAGTTACAAAACATTTGAGATACTTTTCCCACTGTTTTACATACAGTGAGGGCTCAATAAATGTTAACTACTTCTCTGTTTTAATTTTTCTAAAGTCCCTGATGGAACCACAATCTCAGTTCTCATGGAGATGTGCGACTCAATGCAGTAAATCCTATTGAAGAGAAAGAGACCATAAAGGGTGTTGCCACCACAAAGCCAAGGGAGAGTCTCATTCTCCTAGAGATAACAGAATGTCTCACAATTTAGGAAAATCTGGAAAGAGGAGCTGTTATTGGGTATATAAAAAAAGTTAAAGAATTCATAAAGAATAAGCATTCAGATTCAGTTTCAGGGAATTTTTCAGTGTGATAGAGCAGAGCACAGAAAGTAATTGAGAGAGAATGATAACTCTAAGGAGTGCATCCCATTGAACCAAGTAGTTACAGATGTTATCTGAAAATACATGTAACCTTCAATATATACTTTATTACCCTCACTTCAGTACTTAATCAGTATATGGGGGTTGGTGTTTGGGTGGCTCAAGAATTGCAGCTTTGCTGTTCTAGAAATGAAATTCATTTGGTGCCTCCATTTTTTTTTCAGGCAGTAGAGGTAAATTTGATGGGATGATTTCTCATTAAGATTTGCCTTGAAACCAAAGTAACCAGGAGACTTGTAAGTGTTTCTGAGAAAACATCAGGAAAATGACAAAGGTTGTTTGAATGGAGTGAATATTGCCTGAGGACCAGAGGATCCTATAGCACTGAGAGTGGAAATGTAGGAAAAATAGAAGCTCCCCAAATAGTGGATCTCTTTCCATCTCCAGGAGACCATGAAGATTCAAAGTGAAACTACAAACCAGCCTGTGTAGGAAGCATAAACCCTGGATTTTGGATCACCATATGTCAAATTATGATAAAGATGGGGAAGCATGCATTGAGGATGAATGGAAATGATCAATACACAATGGCCTGATTGAAGCCATCCCTGTTTTCTTCAAACTTTAACTTGAAACTACCAATCTCCAATGCTGCCAGAGACCCTGATTCTGCAGGTTAACTTTTAGAAATAGTTTTCCATGTCCTGGCACTTCTTATTAACTTATTAACTTCTTACTAATTCATGCCATGAGTTAATAAGAAATATTAGGCATGGAGATTGCAACAACATGGAGAGTGACTTTCATCACTTTGATAAAGACTGAGAGTTAAGGTAGATGCTGTTTCTCTATTTTGCTAATATTTTAGAAAGCCCTGTTTTTTTCTCTTACTGTCTAAAAATGGGGACACTCTTTCATCTAACTGTTAGAGGAGGCAAACACAAGGCCCGCGGACCGAATCTGGCCCTCCATCTTGTTTTATCTGGCCTGCTACCTTGTTTCTACCTGGCAGAAGTGCCTAGCTCCTTGCCCCTAGTTAAGGAGTAGTTACACTTATACAGTCCTAAAATTAGATTTGGCCATTTGAAGGCAACTGTGAGGCTGATGTGGTCCCCGGTGAAAACAAGTTTGACACTCTATGTTGGAAGTTGAGACACCAGCAAGTCCTCTCCAGACTTTAAATTTCCACAGCCATTGACCACCAGCTACATTAGGAAGGAACCAAAAAAGATAGTATAGAAGCTGCAACTGCTTTTTTCTTAGACTTAGAAATAAGACTTTTTAGCTAGAATTCTCAGAGCTGTCACTTTATAGGCATAGACAAGGACATGTAGAGAGGGAGGTAGGCTTCATGATAATTATCTCCACTAAACAGTCTGGTTCAGATATGGACAAATAATGTTCAGGCATGGGGACATGGGGAGTCAGTGTGGGTCCCATTACACTATCATGCTCTTCTCACACTGTACTTTGCATGAATAAGCTCTGCTGGGCATGGTGTAAGCATTGAATGGGTAGGAAGACATCCTTCAAGACTGTCTCTGAACATAGCAAGTAGACCTTTTATATGCCCCAAGGAAATAGATGATCTATTACTGATGTGAGAGCACCAAATTTTTATCCTAATGGATACCACTTTAGATCATCAACCAAACTGGAAAAAGTGAGATTTTATGTTGACTAGAGAAAATGTAATATAGAAATCAATTCATATATTTAGTCCTGGCTAAAGACTGAGCCCATGGTGGTTATAGAGTCTACTAAGATGATGTCTGCTGAAGAAATGCAAAGGCCTTTACTAGCTGTAGGTAGTTCCAGAGGGTACTAATATTTTCTTCAGGAGAAAGTTACCTTTATAGTTAAGGAATAAACCAGGATCCCTCCTTCTTAGCTCCCCACAGAGTGTTGGGGACGAATCCTTTGCAGTCACATAAAAAGTCAACTTTGTCAATTCCAGGAAGGATCTAATAACAATCACAGAATCCCACTCTTGTTTAAGACCATGTTTTCTCTTTTTATTGATTTATTATCTAAGAAAACATACATATAATAATGTGTTCATGTAAGATCTGTGTATCTGGCATTTGTTCTGGTAGTTTCTAAAGACAATAAGTCATTCTTTATAGTTTTGAATGCCTGAGAGCATGTGCTGGGGTTGCGTAAACAAAGAACAAGTAGAGACATGGGAGGTAGTAAAAAAGAAGTAGAGAAGGAAAAATTGTCCTTTAGTTCTTATGAACTTTATTCTTCCCTATAGAGAATGACTGGTGTGCATCAAGTAGATTATTTGTCCATACTTTGGAATTCTGGAAATATTTATACAGTGGTTTTTCCTCCTAGTTTATCATTCAGTTTGTCTATTTGAATGCCAGATTATGGAAACAGATTCACAGTAGACAGTGATCTATTTGAAGAAATCAAAATTGCTGAAAATTAATGGAGTTTTAAGCAGTATAATGTCTTCAATCCTGTGCCTGATTGAACTAGATTCATTTTTAAGCCAACTTAGAATTAAAACTCTGAGTTAATATTACAAAGTGGTTGTTCTCAATATTTATTTTTTATAGTTATTACTTCAGGGCATCTTACAAATATGGAGTTCCAGCCTTACAAGGGTTCTGACATGGGAGGTGTAGCTTATTGCATAGGAAGTAAAATTTTTATAAATACCCCAAATTTTATTTTATAATGCTCTCAAGTATTCAGTTACATTTTGACACTACTCTAGGAATAGTAGAAAGATATAAAAATACATTTAATGGAAAAATGTGGAGTTAAAAATAATTTTGCCTGACACAATATTGCTTTATTTGTTTATTGTTTCTAATAGTCTTTTGGTAGAGTCTTTAGGATTTCTATATATGGAATCATGTAATCTGCAAATAGCAACACATTTACTTCTTCATTCCCAATTTGGATGTCTTTCATTTTTTCTTGCCTTATTACTCTGGCTAGGACCTGTACTATATTGAGTAATAATGGTGAGAGTGGGCATGTGTGTCTTCCTCCTGTTCTTCATGAATAGCTTTCAATCTTTCACCTTTGAGTGTGATGTTAGCTGAAAGTTTGTCACATATGGACTTTATTCCATTAGAACACTTTCCTTCTACACCATTTTATGGAGCATTTTAATTATAAATGGATGTTGTGTTTCATCAAATGCCTTTTCTGAATCTATTGTGTTGATGTGATCATATGATTTTTATTTTTTTATTCTGCTAATGTAGTATATCATATTAATTGATTCGGGAAATAAATTTTTGACAAAAAAGCCACAACATAGAATGAGGAAAGAAAAATCCTTCAATAAATGGTGTTGGAAAAACCAGAAAGCAACACGCAAAAGAATGAAAGTAGATTGCTATCTGATACCATATACAAAAATTTATACACAATGGATTAAGGATTTGAATATACCCTATTTTTCAGACTATAATACACCTAGGTTTTAGAGGAGGAAAATAGGAAAAAAAGTTTTGAAGCAAAAATGTGGTAAAATATTTAATAACATAAATAACATAATATTTCACCCATGCAAATATAAACAGAACTCAACAGGAGCATTAGCAACCATTATTCCTCATAAATTTGGGGGCAGGGGTGGAAACATGTGTCTTATAGTCTGAAAAATATGGTAAGACCTGAAACAATAAAATACATAGGAGAAAACATAGGCATTAAAAAAAGGGACCTTGTCTCAGAGGAATTTTTGTGAACTTGATGTCAAGGGCAATTAAAGTAAAAGAAAAAAAGTAAATGAATGGAGACTTCTGGCCAAGATGGAGGCATAGGTAGACATACTCTTCCTCCTCACACAACCAAGATAGGGACAACAACAATTTAGAAATAGAATAACAACCAGAACTGACAGAAAATTGAACTGTATGGAAATGGAAATTGGACAACCAAGGAGTTAAAATAGACATATTCATCCAGACCGGTAAGAAGGGTGGAATCTGGCAGCTGGGTGGAGAGGGGTCAAGGCACAAAAAGCTGTGTGGCTGAGCATGTAAGGCATCCTGGGTGTGCAAGAGCACAGCGGGTGGACCCTGGGCATGCAAGTGGTGGTTGGCAGACCCCAGTTGCGGGGTGGCAACTGGCAGACCCTGCAAGGTGGGGATTGTGAAGCAAGGTACTGCAAGCAAACCAGAGTCCCAGTGTCAGGAAATAAAGCCTCAGGGCACTGATTGAAAACACCTGTGGGGTTGAGGCATAGGGAGAGGCTTCCAGCCTCACAGGAGAGTTCGTTGGAGAGACCCACAGGGTCCTAGAACATACACAAACCCACCCACATGGGAATTAGTACCAGAAAGGCCCAATTTGCTTGGGGGAAGCAGTGGAAGGGATTGAAATCTGACAAAGTGGAGGAAGTGCCATTGTTCCCTCTTGGACCCTGCCCCCACATGCAGCGTCACAACCCAGTGACTGGGTTCCCCCACCCTGGTGAACACCTAAGGCTCTGCCCCTCATACGTAACAGGCATGACAAGACAAAAAAAATGGCCCAAGTGCAAGAACAGATCAAAGCTCCACAGCAAATACAACTAAGTGACTAAGAGATAGCCAACCTATCAGATGCACAGTTCAAAGCACTGGTGATCAGGATGTCCACAGAATTGGTTGAATTTGGTCAGAAATTAGATGAAAAAGTGAAGGCTATGCTAAGTGAAATGAAGTAAAATGCACAGGGAACCAACATTGATGGGAAGAAAACTGGGACTCAAATCAGTGGAGTGGACCAGAAGGAAGACAGAAACAACCAAATAGAAGAGAATGAAGAAATAAAAATTAAAAAAAAAATGAGGAGAGGCTTAGGAAACTCCAGGACATCTTTAAATGTTCCAACATCTGAATTATAGGGGTACCAGAAGGGGAAGAGGAAGAGCAACAAGTGGAAAACTTATTTGAACAAATAATAAAGGAGAACTTCCCCAATCTGGCAAAGGAAATAGGCTTCCAGGAAGTCCAGGAAGGTCAGAGAGTTCCAAAGAAGTTGGACCCAAGAAGAAACACACCAAGGCACATCATAATTACATTAGCCAAGGTACAAATGAAGGAGAGAATCCTAGAAGCAGCAAGAGATAAAGGGACAGTCACCTACAAAGGAGTTCACATCAGACTGTCAGCTGATTTCTCAAAAGAGACCTTGTAGGCAAGAAGGGGCTGGAAAGAAGTATTCCAAGACATGAAAGGCAAGGACCTATATCCAACATTGCTCTATCCAGCAAAGCTTTCATTTAGAATGGAAGGGCAGATAAAGTGCTTTTCAGATAAGGTCAAGTTAAAGGAGCTCATCATCACCAAGCCCTTATTTTATGAAATGTTAAAGGGACTTATCTAAGAAAAGAACATTAAAAAATGTATGGTAAAATGACAGCAAACTCACAATTATTAACAACCACACCTAAAACAAAAACAAAAACAAACTAAGCAAACAACTATAACAGGAACAGAACCACAGAAATGGAGATCACATGGAGGGTTAGCAACAGGGGAGTGGGAGGAGGAGAGAGGGGGAAAAGGTACAGAGAATAAGTAGCATAAATGGTAGGTAGAAAATAGACAGGGGGAGGACAAGAACAGTATGGGAAATGTAGAAGCTCAAGAACTTATGACACATGGACACGAACTAAGGTGGGGGGGATGTGGGTGAAAGAGGGTGTGTAGGGTGGAGGGGAATGAAGGGGGGTAATGGAACAACTTTAATAGCATAATCAATAAAATATATTTAAAATGTAAATGAGTGGGACTATGTCAAACTAAAAAGTGTTTGCATATCAAAATAAAAAGCTTCTTCACATCAAAAGAAATAATCAACAAAACAAAAAGGTAGCAAACTAAATGGGAGAAGATATTACAACAATACATCTGATAAGAGGCTAATATCCAAAATGTATAAAGAACATATGCAACCAACAACAAAAAGTAAAAAATCTGATTTAAAAACTGGTAGAGGACCTAAATAGCCCCTTTTCCAAGAAGGACATATAGATGGCTAACATATACATAAAAAAATGCTCAACCTCACTAGTTATAAGGGAAATACAAATCAAAACCACAATGAGATGCCACATCCCACGTCCCACCTGTTAGGATGACTATTATCAATAAGACAAGAAATAACAAGTGTTGGAGAGAACATGGAGAAAAGGGAACTCTTCCACACTGCTGGTGGGAATGTAAATCTGTGCAGCCACTGTGGCATTCTACCATATGACTTAGCAATTTTTCTACTAGTTATCTGCTTAAAATTTTTGAAAACACTTATTTATAAAGATATAGGTGTTCCTATGTTCGCTGCAGCATTATTCACAATAGCCAAGCATGGTAACAAGATAAGCATTCCTTGATAGATGAATGGATGACAAAGAGATGGTATGTTTCTACAGTGGAATACTATTCAGCCATTAAAAATGAAACATTGCTATTATGATAATATAGATAGATCTTGAAAGTATTAAGCTAAGTAAAATAAATCAGATGGAAAAGTTCAAGAACTATATGATTTCACTCATATATGGGATATAAAAGAAGCAATTGAACAAAACAAATGAAAAAACCCAAACTCATGGACACAGTAGAATGGTGGTTACTAGAGGGGGAAAGGATGGGAGGAGGATGAAATGGTAAAGGGTGTCAAGTACATGGTGACAGAAAGAGACTAAACTTCAGGTACTGAGCAAATAATAGAATATACAGATGTTGTATTATAAACATTTACATCTGAAATTTATATGAAATTTATTTGAGATCTTTTATTTCCTAATTTCCCACTGAAGTTTCTTTCTGGCCTAATATTTGAATGAATACACCTGAAGGTTTAACTACTATGCTAGAATGTTTAGCTGAGGATTTTACAGAATGTAGCTTCAAAGTATAAAGGAATATAAAAGGTATAAAGAGCTATTAATTGCTTTAGAGAAACCTGTATGCTAGAACCAGAAATGTTGCCAAAATCTGAGTGACTCCAATCCAGTTTCCTTATGGAGAGGTCAGAAAGGAAATTGAAGAAAAATCACTAAAAAATAATGGAACATTTCTTAGAGCTGCAATGGCCTAATTCTTTCTAATGAAAATATACATCAAATGTTGACCAGATTTTATGAAAAAAAATCATCATCATAATCATCATCATCATTATCATCAACTCTATTTACATATATCCTGGCAACATTTTCATTCTGTTAAAGAGTAAAGAGTTTAAAGATTGAACAAATGAATAAACAAAACAATTACACATCAATTAAAACAAATAGAAACAGAAAAAATCAAATGAGCAAATTGTGTTATTTACAGAGTAGTTGAAACAGCAATTTTCAATTTCTTTCATTTCATAGCACACATAAACTAATTCCTCAAATTCTGCAACTACTGAAAATAAATTATTTTAGCATTGATCTTACAAAAAATAGTTTAATTTTGATTCATTCACACCAGAGAGCTATTGTTGCATTGGCTGTTGTCATTTTTTTACTTGACAATATAAGGGATAAGACGTCAGTTCCCCTAGCTAAATAGTTATTGTATGTCTTAAAAATTCTGTGGCACACTGGTTGAAAATCATTGAGCTAAAAGCAGAGTAATGTCAGAGTTCTCAGCAGCAACATGGGATACTACATATTGCACCACTATTTTTTAGTACTCTTAAGGACTGTGCTTTGAAACCTAAGATTATATGTCATCCCAATTAGTAGAGAAGCCAGTAAAACTAGTGCTATAAATAATTTTGTGTAAAATATAAGTTTATGTTCATATGTAATTAAAATTCTGACTGGTTCTACATAGAAAATGGTAGCATGTGTGAAAATTGTGCGTGTGTGCATGTGTAGTGGGAGTTAATGTGTGCCAGGTTGACAAAAAATATTTTTTGGATTAAAATGGAGATTAGTTATGACAGAAAAGGGTGATTGTGTCCTAACTAATGCAATAATAACATTAAATAAAAAAATATCAATCTGTACCACAAAGGCAGGGAAAAATCTAAACAAAAGAAGATATAATAGATATCACATAAAATAAAATGGCAGAAATAAACCAATATTTTCATCCCTACATATATATCAGTAGAACTGCATGCACATGTACATCAAGACATATCAACTAGAATGTTCATAGCAGCACTGCTCATCAAGGTCACAAACTGGAAACAGCTCAGATGTCCATTCACAGTCAACTGGGTAAATAAATTGTGGTGTATTCAAACAATGGAATGTTATATGATAATGTAAACAAATATCACAGCTAATATCACAACTAAAATCTCACACTATTAAGTTGTGAGAAAGAAGCCAAACACAAAAGAATGCATGCAATGTGATTTTACACAAATATTGTTAAAGAAGTGGCAAATTTTAATTTCTAAATTGAGAAGTCAGAATAGTGACTAGTGTAAACTCTTGGGAAGAAGAGAGAATTACTGATCAGTATGTATGGGTATGAGAGATTGTTCTGGGATACAGTGTTCTAATACTCCATCTGGGCATGTTTTTTGTGTTTATCCTTTGGTCATCCTGACCTTTTATTTTATTTTATTTCATTTATTTATCCTTTTTTTATTGTACCTTTTCCATTATCATATAATCCCCTTAAACTCCCCTTCCCTCAGCAATCACCATATTGTTGTCCATGTCCATGACTCCTTTGTCCTTTTTGCTCAATCTCTCTACCTCCCCCTCCTTAGTTGTCATCCTTCTGTCTATCTATGAGTCTGTCTCTGTTTTGCTTGTTAGTTCAGTTTGTTCATTAGATTGCACACATATGAGTAAAATTATATGGCATTTGTCTTTCTCTGACTGACTTATTTCATTGAGCATAATGTTCTCCAGGTCCACCCATACTGTTGCAAAGGGTAAAACTTTCTTTTTTATGGCCAAGTAGTATTCTATTGTATAAATGTCCCATAGTTGTTTTATCCACTCATCTACTGATGGACAAATTGAGCTGGTTTATATCTTGCCTATGTAAATAATGCTGCAATGAATACAGGGATGCTTATGTTCTTTCAAATTCATGTTTTGGTTCCTTCAGATATATTCCAAGAAATGGGATTACTGGGTCAAAAGACAGATTCATTTTTAATTTTTTGAGGCATCTCCATAAGTTTTTTAGGCATTTCTGCAGTGGCTGCAACAATCTACACTCCCATGAAGAGTGCAAAACGGTTCTTCTTTCTCCACATTCTCACCAGCACTTGTTGTTTGTTGATCTATTGATGATAGCCATTCTAACAGGTGTGAGATGGTATCTGACTGTGGTTTTAATGTGCATTTCTCTGATGCACATTAGTGATGTTGAGAATCTTCTCATATGGCTATTGGCCATCTATATGTCCTCTTTGGAGAAGTGTTTATTCAGGTCCTTTTCCCATTTTTTAATTGGGTTGTTTGGGTTTTTGGTGTTTAAGTTCTTCATAAATTTTAGATATTAAACCCTTATCAGATGTATCAGCAAATATTTCTCTCATGCTGTGGGCTTTTTATTTTGTTGATGTTTTCATTTGCTGTGCAAACACCTTTTAGTTTGATGTAGTCCCATTTGCTTTTTTCTTTTGTTTCTCTTGCCTGAGTAGATATATCTGAAAAAGGTATTGTTATGAGCAACATTCAATATTTTGCTGCCTATATTTTCTTCTACCATTTTTATAGTTTAGGGTCTAACATTTAAGCCTTTGATGCATTTTGATTTTTTTTCTCATGTGTGGTATAAGATGGTTATCTAGTTTCATTTTTTCTGCATGTCTCTGTCCTATTTTCCCATCATCATTTATTGAATAAACTATTTTTAGTCCATTGTATGTGCTTGTTTCCACTGTCGAATATTAATTGACTATAAAGGTATGGGTTTGTATCTGGGCTCTTTATTCCATTCCATTGATCTATGATCTATTTTTATGCCAGTACAGTGCTGTTTTGATTACTATGGCCTTACTGTATAGTTTGATATTAGGTAGCTTGATTCTTCCAACTTTGTTCTTCTTTTTTTAGGATTGCTGTTGCTATGCAGGGTCTTTTGTGGTTCCATATAAATTTTTTGAAGTATTTGTTCTAGTTCTCTGAAATACATCTTTGGAATCTAGATAGGAATTATATTGAATCTATCGATTTCTTTGGGTGGTATGGACATTTTACTGATGTCAATTCTTCCTATCCATGAACACGGTATGTGCTTCCACTTGTTTGTATCTTCTTCAATTTCTTTCTTCAGTGTTTCATAAGTTTCTGAGTTCAGGTCTTTTACATCCTTGGTTAGGTTTATTCATAAGTATTTAATTCTTTTTGAAGCAATTGTGAATGGGATTGTTTTCTTAATTTCCCTTTCTGTTCTTTCATTATTGGCATATAAAAATGCAACTGATTTCTGGATATTAATTTTGAATCCTGCTAATTTGCTGAATTCATTGATTAATTCTGGTAGTTTTGTGGTGGAATCTTTGGGGTTCTGTATTTATAATATCATGTCATCTGCAAATAAAGACAGTTTTACATCTTCCTTTACAACTTGAATGCTTTTTATTTCTTCTTCTTGTCTGATTGGCGTGGCCAGGACTGCCAGTACTATGTTGAATAAGAGAGGTGAAAGTGGACATTCCTGTCTTGTTCCCAGTTTTAAGGGGAATGCTTGCAGTTTTTGTCCATTGAACATTATAAGGAACTGGCAATGGCAAAGGTAGCCCAGCCCTATTGGAAAATGGCAGGTGCAGTGGGCACACTGGAGCCAGACCCACACATTGGCTTTCCTGTGGGAAACCAGGCCTGCATTGTACCTAGACTGCTTTGAGAGGCTTGCTATTGCTAACACTCCCTCACCCTGAATTGAAGCTGAAAATGTTTACTGCATATCTTTAAAGTAACTTTCTAAAGTCTGTGCCAATCCTCCCAAGGGCAGAGTGTAACCAGTCCAGTCACTTTTATCCTTCCCTTGCATTTGCAACATTTTTTTTTGGTTAATCTTTAAGAAGTAATCAACAATATCCTTTCCTTTGTTATCTGTAAAAAGTAATCACTTAAAG
The DNA here is from genome assembly GCF_019186645.2 of Phyllostomus hastatus. Taxonomy (NCBI): domain Eukaryota; kingdom Metazoa; phylum Chordata; class Mammalia; order Chiroptera; family Phyllostomidae; genus Phyllostomus; species Phyllostomus hastatus. The sequence continues at coordinate 145,539 of NW_025333963.1, read as the reverse complement.
CAAACCTGAGCATAGTGAATGAGAACCTTCTTTGATGTATGCTATTAGAAAGCAATAGAGACCTGTCCAGGCAAGGGTTGGTGCACCCTCTCTCAATCAGAGAGTGGCCATGCCATCCCTTTTTCTCCACAGGACTTCTGCAGTCTGTGTGAATTTGCTTGTCACATCCACAACATATGCACCCCACTGGACAGAGTCCACATCAGAACATGATGCTAGCAATAGGTTCGCCATATGTGGCCTTTATTATGTATGTTCCCTCTAATCCTATGTTGCTGAAAGTTTTTATCATAAATGGGTGCTGGATTTTATAAAATGTTTTTTTTCTGCTTCTATTGATATAACCAAGAGGTTTTTTTATCTTTCATTTGGTTTATGTGGTTAATCACATTTATTAATTTACAAATGTATCAACCTTGTATTTTTAGAAGAAATCTGACTGCATCATGGTATATGATGTTTTTGATGCATTGCCGTATTCCGTTTACTAATATTTTGTTGAGGATTTTAGTGTTTATGTTAATCAGGGATATTGCCCTATACTTTTCCTTATTTGTAGTGTCCTTATCCCATTTTAAAAATTAGGATAATGCTGGACTCATAAAATGAGTTTGGAAGCCTTCTATCCTCTTGAATTTTATGAAATATTTTGAGAAGTGCAGGTGTTAGTTGTTCTCAGAATGTTTGGAAAAAATTCACCTGTAAGCTATCTTGTCCAGGACATTTGTTTGTTGGGAGTTTCTTGATTATTACTTCAATTTCACTAGGTGTAATCTGTCTTCAGATTCTCTGATTCTTCCTGATTTAGTTTTGTTAAGATTGTATGTTTCTAGAAACTTATCTATCTTGTCCAGGTTGTCTAGTTTGTTGGAATATAGTTGTTCATAATATTTTCTCACAGTCCTTTGTTTTTTCTTTGGTGTCAATTGCTTTTTTCTTCTCTTTCAGTTCTCATTTTATTTATTTGGGTCCTCTCTATATTTTTTCTGAATGAGAATGGTTAATGGTTTGTTAATGTAGTTTATCTTTTCAAAGAACCAGCTCTGGAATTCATTGATCTCTTGTATCATTTTCTTAGTCTCTATTTTACTTATTTCTGCTTTGATCTTTACTATTTCCTTTCTTCTACTCACTTTGGGCTTTGTTTGTTATTCTTTTTTCAAGTTCTTTTAAGTATAAAGTTAGATTGTTTATTTGAGCTTCTTTTAGTTTTTTTGGAGATAGGCCTGTAATATTATGAACTTCCCTCCTGGAATTGCTGTCCCTGTGTCCCACAGATTTTGGATTGTTGTATCTTTATTTTCATTAGATCAAGGTATCTTTGGATTTCTTTCTTGATCTTGTTGTTGATACACTCATTGTCTAATAATGTGTTACTTAGTTTCCATGTCTGTGCATGTTTTTCAGTGTTCTTGTGATTGATTTCTAGTTTTATAGTATTGTGGTCAGAGAAGATGCTTAATATGATTTCAGTCTTCTTAAATTTACTGAGACTTGCTTTGTGTCCTAACATTTCATCTATCCTAGAAAATGTACATATCCTTGAAAAATATGTATATTGTCCTGCTTTGAAATAAAATACTCTTAAGTCATCAATTAAATCCATTTGATCTAGTGTGTCATTTAAGGCTGCTGTCTCCTTGTTGATATTTTGTCTGGAAGATCTATCTATTGAAGTCAATGTGTTGTTAAACTCCCTGACTATGATGGTATTTTTGTTGATCTTTACCTTTATGCCCATCAATATAGAGCAAGTGAGGGGGGATAAAGGGGGTAGGGGGAAGGATCAAGTCAAGGAATATATATATAAAGACCCATGGACAAGGACAATGGTGGGGGGGGATCAAGTGTGGGAAAGGGGGGTTAGGGCAGTGCAGGGGAGAGCAATGGGGGGGGGGTAAATGGGGACAACTGTAGTTGAATGACAATAAAAAAATTTTTAAAACTATGCTGTACATCTTTAGGTGGTCCTGTGCATAAATATTACTAGGGTTATATCCTGTTGTTGGATTGTTCCCTTTATCACTATGTAGTGTCCTTCCTTTGTGTCTTACTACAGTGTTTGTTTTAAAGTCAATTTTGTGAGATATTAGTACCGCTACCCCAGCTTTTTTTCCCTTTGAATTTGCATGAAATATCTTTTTCCATTCCTTAGTCTTTGTGTATTTTTTGACCTGAGATGGGACTCTTGGAAGCAGCGTGTATATGGGTCTTGTTTTCTTATCCACTCAACTATCCTATGTCATTTGGTCAGAGCATTTAAGCAATTTATATGATTATTGATAGATACATATTTAGTGCCATTTTATTGTTAGACTATTTTCTTCTTTTTCTTTCTTCCTGCTTTCCTCCTCCTCCTCCTCCTCCTTCTTTCTTCTTTCCTCTTTCTTCTTCTTCCAAGCCCTTTAACATTTGTTGCAGTACTGGTTTGGTGTTAACAAACTCTTAGCTTTCTCTTGTCTGGAAAGCTCCTTATTTCTCCTTCATTTTTAACTGATGTCTTGCTGGGTAAAGTAACCTTTGTTGTAGGACTTTGCTTTTTATCACCTTGAATATTTCATGCCACTCTCTATTGGCCTGAAATATTTTTTGTTGAGAAATTGGCTGACAGTCTAATTGGTGCTCCCTCATATGTAACTATCTGCTTTTCTCTTTCAGCTTTTAGGATTCTCTCCTTATCTTTAAGCCTTGTCATTTTACTTATGATGAATAGTCCTCTTTGTATCTATCTTGTTTGGGACTGAGCTTCCTGGACTTGTGTGTCTTTTTCCTTCACCAGATAGGTTCTCTATACCTTGCTTGCTCTCTTCTCCTTCTGGTATTCATGTGAATGTTGTTATGCTTCATGTCGTCCAAACTATTTCTTAAGCTTTCTGCATTATTTTAAATTCTTTTTTATTTTTGTTGCTTTGCCTGGGTGTTTTTTTTTTCACATTGTCTTCCAAATCATGGATTCAATCCTCTTCTTCATCTAGCCTACTTTTTATTCCTTCCAGTGTATTATTTATTTCAGATATTGCATTTTAATTTTTTTATCTTTTTTGTGTGTTTTTTTTCATTACATTTACTTTTATTTTATTGTTCAAGTACATTTGTCTACCTTTTCCTCCACCACACACACTCACCCCAGCCATCTCTACCTCCTTCCCATTCTTCCACCACCCCCTTGGTTTTGCCCATGTGTCCTTTATAGTTGTTTCGGAAAACCCTTCCCTTCTTCCCCCGCATTATCTCCTCCCACCTCCTCTCTGGTTATTGTCAGGTTGTTCTTAATTTCAATGTCTTTGGTTATATTTTTCTTGTTTGTTTTGTTGATTAAGTTCTACTTAAAGGTGAGATCATATGGTATTTGTCTTTTGCCTCCTATCTTATTTCACTTAGCACAACAATGAAATATCAGAGACAGAAATCAGGGGAAAATTCTATTTGATATAGGAATAAGGAAAGTGAAGTATCTAGGAATAAACCTAACCAAGGAGGTAAAAGACCTGTATTTGGAAAACTACACAACACTGAAGAAAGAAATGAAGGAAGACACAAACTAATGGAAACGTATACTGTGTTCATGGATCAGAAGAATTAACATCATCAAAATGTCCATACTACCCAAAGCAATTTATAAATTCAATGCAATCCTTATTAAAATACCAATGGCATATTTCACAGCTATAGAACAAACATTTCAAAAATTTATATGCAAGCATAAACGACCCTGAATAGCTGCAGCAATTTTGAGAAAAAAAAACAACAAAGTAGGAGGGATCTCAATACCAGGCATAAAACTGTATTACAAGGCCAGTGTAATCTAAAGAGTCTGATCTTGGCATAAGAACAGACACATAGATCAATGGAACAGAATAGAGGGCCCAAATAAACCCAAGTATCTATGGTGAATTAATATTCAATGAAGAGGACAGAAGCATAAAATGGAGTAAAAATAGCCTCTTCAAAAAAGGGTGTTGGGAGATCTGGACAACTGCATGTAAAAAAAAAAATGAAACTTGATCACCAACTTACAGCGTATACAAAAATAAAGTCAAGGTGGATAAAACACTGAAATCTAAGTCATGATATCATAAAAGTCCTAGAGGAAAATATAGGCAGGAAATTCTCAGATATTTCATGCAGCAATATTTTTCATCAATATGTCCCCCTAGAGCAGGGACATAAAAGAAAGAATAAACAAATGGGATCTCATCAAAATAAAAAGCTTCTGCATGGCTAATGAAAATAGTATTGAAATGAAAAGAGAACCAATTATATGGGAAAACATATTTGCGAATGATACCTCAGACAGGGGTTTGATCTCCAAAATATATAAAGAACTCACACAACTCCACTCCAGGAAAACAAACAACCCAATTAGAAATAGGCAAAGGACTTGAACAGACACTCCTCCAAGGAGGACATACAGAGGGCCCAGAGATATGTGAAAAGATGATCAACATCACTAGCCACCAAAGAGTGGCAATTTAAAACCACAATGAGATACCAATTCACACTGGTAAGAATGGCCATCATAAACTAATCAACAAACAAGTGTTGGAGAGGATATATAGAAAAAAGGAACCCTGGTGTACTGTTGTGGTGGGAATGCAGACTGGGGCAGCCACTGTGAAAAACAATATGGAATTTCCTCAGAAAGTTAAGAATGGAACTGCCTTTTGACCTGGCAATTCCACTGCTAGGATTATATCCTAAGAACCCTGAAACACCAATCCATAAGAACCTATTCACCCCAAAGTTCATAGCAGCACAATTTACAATAGCCAAGTGCTGGAAGCAACCTAAGTTTCCCATCAGCAAATGAGTGGATAAAAAAACTATGGTATACTTACATGATGGACTACTACCTGGCAGAAAGAAAGAAGGAGCTCCTATCCTTTGCAACAGCATGGATGGAACTGCATTCTTTATTTTTATGGTTTCTATGTCTTCTTTCATGCTGTTGAATATCCTTATAATCATTACTCTAAACTCTACCTGATAATTCGCTTGCTTCCATTTCGTCTACTCCTTCTTCTTCTAGAGAATTTCCTTATTCTTTCATTCGCAGTGTCTTTCTTTGTCTTCAAATTTTGGCTGCTTCTTTGTATTTGTTTCCATATGTTAGGTGGACCTTCAAAGACTCTTGTGTAGGACTATGCCAGATGTTGCCTCTGTTTGGCTCTGGTCTACCTGTTTGGAGCCATCAATGATCCACAGCATGTTGCTACCTCTATTGGGCCTGTTTGTGTGCAGGAAGAACAAGGCTATATACCAAGGCTAGATTTTAGGCCTTAGTGAGGTTCAGCTGAAGTCTCAGAGCTCCCAGGGTTCTGACTTTGTTTGCTAGTCAATGATATAGCCTTAAGCTGTACTCAGCTCCCCAACTTAAGCTCCACAGGGTGGGGGCAGAGTAATTCATGTGGATGAGGCTCTTGCTTCCCCACAAATTTTTTGCCACTTGGAGGGGAGTGCTCTGTCTGAGAGAAATGACTTCTGCATTATGAGGGCAGACTTAGAACAGGGATCTAAGAACCTGTCCCTGTAGAACCTGGTGTCTGTTCCATCAGTTCTCTCTCCAGAGCCACCAGTCCCAGACTCTCCCCATGCATCTCTAGTCTACTCTGCCCCAACTCTGCCAGAGCCCATTGTTCATCAAAATTTTGTGTGTTGTTCTTTTAAGAGGCTCCCTGCATTTACTGCCATCTCTTCCTGGTGAACAGAAACCCAGTTGCTCACAGCTAGATGTTATCTTGGTTCCTTTTCCAGATCTGGTGCTGTAGGCTAGGGAGCCCAGCTTGGGATTTGGACACCACATTTTTCAAAGGGATCCCCTAGGTCACTGAAATATCCCTCTGGCACTTCAGTTGCCATGCAGGAAAGTCCAGCTAGCTCTGTCATGCCTCCTCTGCACTCCCTAGAAGTCACATTGTATAAAAGTGGTTTCTTTTATCTTGGTTATAAGGCTCCTCTCCAGCCAGTGTTCACTTGGTTATTCAGAATGATATCTGTACAATTTAGTTGCAAATACAGATTGGTCCTGGGCAGAGATTAGTGCAGCTTCCACTTACTCCTCAGCCATCTTGAGTCTCTGTGTATACTTATATGATCATTCAGTTTGTGGTACTTCATTGAGCTGTAAATCCTAATAGGCTCTATTATGATGGGATGATCTTCTTTACAGCTTCTGAAGTCTTCAAAATGTGGAGGAAGTGTCACAAAGATCAGGAAAGACTTCCAAAGGGGTCTTCGTTTTGCTTGTAGGACAACTGAATTAATGTGTGTCTTCTCTAATTTAGTAATGTTGTAGGCACAAGTATTGTAAATTTTGGATTGAAATCTTGTGTAATCACACAAACATAAAGCAGGCAACATCAGACCTTATATGGAGCTGTCATGTATGAACTTGCATCTTATTTCTTTTAATACTCACTGATGAAGTGTTTAATGATTTTAGAGAACAAGGAAGAGAGAGAGAGAGAGAGAGAGAGAGAGAGAGAGAGAGAGAGAGAGAGAGAGAGAGAAAGGGAACATTGTTTGGGTTTTTTCCCTGTATGTGCCCCCAACTGGGGATAGAACCCACAGCCTAGGTATGTGCCCTGAAGAAGAATCAAACTCACCAACTTTTGGTGCAGGGTGCGATGCTCCAATTAACTGAGCCACTTGGCTAGGGCTGTTATCTTATTTCTTGAGGTGTCTGAGAAGCCTGGACATGGTCAGTCTAAGATAGATTTGAAGTTGCAGTTTGCCAGGAGTAGAGAAAGACTTGTTGGCCATTGGGATAATGTTTAGGCCCCTGGAAAGTGGTCATTGTTTACAGACTGGCAGGTAGGCACAGACTTGTTATTAACTGACTTATCCCTTTTGAAAAATGGCATATATTTTTTCTTTAATTTCTTTTTAGTTAAGAAACATATAGATAAAATAGCATGGAAAACCATGTGCCTGTATATTACATGAGTTAAGAATTCTTCAGAAATCTACTCTGACATCCCCTGCCTCCAACTTTTCTTTAACATTATACAACTTCAGCTTCTAGGGTTGTGTGAGTAAAGAGGAAGAAAGGGGAGAATAGGTCTCTCAGCTCTATTCAGCAGAAATTTGTCTGGAGAAGAAATATTCTTTATAAGGTAGATGTTATAAAAGTTTAGATAATATTTCATTTTTCTAACCCATATTGATTTACATCTCATTAAACATGAAAAGTGTTAACTCTACCTTACTGATATTGCCAAGAAAGTTTGAGGAATTCATAACTCAAGATGACTTATTTTGAGATAAGAAGGTAGGAACTTTGCTTTTGAGTCTTTTCTGCTGTCTTAGGAAATTGGGTATGTATATGTGGCCAGGTGTGCATGTAAAAAAAAAGATAAATGTCATTACAATGTCTTATTTCAATATTTACTATAAAGCTGCAATGAACAAGACAGTATGCATTACTGAAAAAATAAATATAGATCAATAGATATGGAACAGAACAGAGAGTCTAGAAATAGACTCAAACATACATGGTAAATTGATTTTCAAATGGAAAAAGTCTTTTAAACAAATGGTGCTGGGACAACAGGATACCCAGGTGAAAAAGAAATGAACAGTAACCCTACATCATAACACACACAAAATAACACAGAATATCTCAAAATAGGCCAAAGGTTAAATGTAAAAGCTAAACTCTAAAACATCTAGAATAAAACATAGTAAAAAATGTCAAAGGCCTAGCAGTAGGGAAAACAATCTTAGGACACTGAAATTATAAACCATGCAAAAAAAACTTGACCAATGAGATTTAATCAAAACAAAGACGTTTTTGTTTTTAGAAAAATACCATTTAGAAAAGCCAAAATGAAGAACAAAATAAAATATTTGTAATGCTTATATCTGATAAAGGACTGGTATTCTGATTGTATAAATACTCCTGTAGCTCTAACATGTAAGATAATGCAATAAAATATGGGGATAAGTTTGAACTGACAGTTCATAAAAGAAGATATTAAATGGTCAACAAGCACATGAATATATATACATAATTAGCTATCAGGAAAACATAAACTAAAACTACAATGAGATGACACTGCACCTCTATTAGGATGGGTTCACTAAAAAGGCTAACAATATCCAATGTCAAGGAGGCTGTAGAGCCACTAGAACTCTCATACACTCTTGTAACTACTTTAGAAAGTTGTCTGATAATTTATTGAAAAGTTAAATATGCACTTGCCATACAAGTCAGATATACCACTGCTAGGTATCTGTCCAAGAAAAATAAAAATATATGTCCAAATAAATATGTATATGTCAATATATAGAGAAATTAAGAGTAGCTCTTTTCCATAATAGTCCAAACTAGAAATTTCCTAAATTTCCCTCAGTCGAGTCAACAAATAAATGAAATAGGGTGTAAAATGAAATAATACTTAACCATAAAAAATGGTTAACTGCTCATATGTGCAAACAGCATGGTTGAACTTAAAAACCATTATGCTGAGTGAAGGAAGTCATCAATAAAAAATACATAGTTGTATTATTCCATTTTTATGAAATATAAACTAATTTATAGTAACAATAAGCATATCAGTGGTTTTCTGGGGATGGGGCAAAGGAAAGGATAGACAACAAAAGAGCAGTAGGCATTTTTTGGGATGATGAAAGTGTTTTGTAGCTTGATTGTGTGAATGGATTCAAGGTTTTAGTGGTTTCAACTAGGCAAAATTCATCAAAATGTATACCTTAAATGGATGCATTTTGTTGTGCATGTTATTTCTCAATAAAGTTGACATAATATAATAAAAGCTTAAATTTTAAACTAGGATGGAGAAAGTCACATGACACCATCTTCTATGAGACCTCTCAGTGGGAGAACACAGGGCCCATTTATATGGGGGACAGGCTTACACTTAGACATGACATTCCTGAGACCAGTAAAACCCCATAATCTAATTTGCTTTCATACTTGTGTGGCTCTGGGACTTTACCAGAAGTATTTTGAAGTCACAAAGGAAAATAATTTTTCCCTCTCATGGTGTTTTACATTTTTGTCCTTGTGTGTCTAGTTATTAATAATAAATTCCCAAGCTACAGTTGAAACATTGTTTTAAGGACAGAAAGGAGCCGAAATGGGCCTTGGACCAGGAACATCCAAGTGTTTGGAGGGTGTTTGTGGATAATTGAGGAGAGTGAAGAGAAAAATGGAATCCCTGGAGGTCTAAAGGAATGAAACCCTTCAGGACCAGCCTGGGACAGAGATGTGGCTCTAACCAGGAGGGGCACGTGAGGTGGGGTCTAAATAAATGCATCCAAATTGCACCCATCACCTTCCTTCCAAACCTCTTCTTTCTATTCTCTCCCCAAAGAGAGTCATTTTTGACTCCTCTCTCCTTCACTCCTCACAATCAGATATCACATCTTCATTTTAAATCTAGTTGATGCACACTTATTGATCTTCTCCTAAATGCAGGCACTTTGCTCATAAATGGGGTTTAGAGAAATAAATAATAAAAGGTCTGAGAGGGCTCTTAAAATCCACAATCCTGAAGCATAGAGAGAGTGCTAGGATGATAGGAAAGATTACATCAAACAGTATTACTTGAGACTTCTCTCACATTTGGTGACCTCACTTTTAAGTTCTAGAGAATGTAGAGGCCACATGGTCAGAACTTTCTCACCTACATATATTTTAACCTCAAATAAAGACTAATTCCATTTTTGTGTCCTTTCCTCTGGTCCTTAAGAAAGAAGTGATGTGTTTGCAGTATTAACTGTCCTCTAAGCCTGCTCCTGCTCACCACCCCTTGGGTCTTGTGTTCTATATCTCAAGTCTAGAATATCTCGAGTAGCTAACTTTTATGGTTGCTTTACTTTGGAAAAACCAAAACAAAAACTGTTTAAGCCTTCCCAATCCATTTAAAGAAAGATTGGGTCCTGACTCTTCCAAAGTTTTTATCTTCTTTATGTACCTTAATTGCCAGATTTCTCCAAAAAAAAAAAAAAAAGCTTAACACTTCTGGCTCAATAAATGCCTTTTTTTTTTTTAAGAAAATGAACTGATGAATACATCCCATCCACTTATTATTTTGCCTCATTCCTGCCCTCATTTTTTAAAGTAAAATTCTCTGTAAGCTTGATACTCGCACTCTAGTTTCCCGGTGCAGAAGGTCTCTCTGACACTTTCATCCTGCTTAATTTAGGGATCTTCTCTATCTCGACTATATCTCCTCATTTGTACCCATCAAGATAATGTGCCTCTAAACAAGCTAGATCATCTAAGTACTAAGGATCAGAGACTCAGCAGAGATATGTTAAATATTCCAGCATTTATTCCATACATTTATTGAGGGAACTCAGCATGCTGGGTAATGCTGTGGGATGATTGATGAATAGGAGCAGTTAAATCCCTGTCCTTCCAGAGTTTATAATCTAATGGAGGTAGTTGGGGGGGGGGCAGGAAGAAGACCATTAACTTGTAAATACTTGAATAAACAAAATAATTTCAGATTGTTTTAAGTGCTAAGAAAGAAATCAGCAGGTAAGGGGATGAAGTGTAATTTGAGGCTAATTCTGATCGTGTGGTTAGAGAACACATGCATGAGAGGTTGTGGCCCTAGTGCTAATCATGAGCTGCTCTAGGCACTTGTGGCTGTGTCCCACCTTTTCCAGAGTCCATCAAGTATAATTGTTCAGCAATTTCACTTCTAGGTATCTATCCAGAGGAAATCAAAACACTAGCTTGAAGAGATCTGCACCCTCACATTCACTGTAGTACTATTTACAGTGGCCAAGACATGGAAATGAGATAAATGCCCTCCAATGGATAAATGGATACAGAATTGGAATATTATTCAGCCACGAAAAGAAGGAAATCTTGTCATTTGCTACAACATGAATGGACCTTGAGGGCATTATGCTAAATGAAGTAAGTCAGTCAGAAAAGGACAGGTATTATCTCACTTGTATGTGAAAACTAAAAACCAAATAACAACAACAATTGAACTCACAGAAAACAGATGGGTGGTTGCTGGGGTGGGGGGGTTGGGGAACCAAATGGGTGAAGGACGTCAAAAGTGTTACAAATGAATGAGTCCTGAAGATGATATGTGCAGCATGGTGATTGCAGTTGATAATACTCTTATATATTTGAAAGTTGCTGAGAGTAAAACCTTAAAAGTCCTCATCACAACAAAAAAATGTAGCTATGTGTATTGATGGATATTAAGTAGGCTTACTGTGGTGATTGTTTTCTTATATACATACATCGAGTCAATATATGGCACAACAAAAACCAGTACAATGTTATACGTCAATGATGTCCCAATAGAAAACTAAAAATTTTTCTTTTGCCTTTACATCTCTGCCTTCTATTCTAGTTCTTATTATTCCTTTTGTATTTGAACTTGCTCTTTGGACTTGTTGGATTAACTATGTAGAATGGTTTATCCAACTACAAAGTCATCCAAACTTCTCCCCCTTAATCATTTTGGGGGTAATGTCCATTTCTGATGGGGTTAATGGTGATTTAGGTGTTCTTTATGTCTTGGCACCCCAATTTTCCTTATTCTTTCTCCTAAACTGTGGCTCCCGTTGAATACTTATTAAATATTGGACATTAGTTTACCATATTCATTTGACTTTTCTGAATGAAAAGCTCTTGTATTTGTTATCTCTCTCCCTACTGCGGTCCACCTTTCACATTGCATCCTGAAAGTCATATTTAAATCATTTGTTTACAAAATTTTGAAAACTCTTTATTGGTTTATGATATGATCAAATAACTTAGCTCTGGCATTCAAGACCCCTCACAATTGGGCAAGAAGTAACCTAATTTGATTCACAAACACTCTTTTTCCTCTTGTAACTTTCTAGTTTAGTTTCTTCCCTTAGAAGCAACACTCTGCTCTCCTTCCTCAACCTCATAGTTTTCTCAATCCTGTGTATTGAAGGGGATCAGAACACATGTGCCATTTTGGCAGGTGGATTGTTTTGAGCTCAAGGCAGTTAAGACCCAGCAGGGGGAAACATTTTAACCTCTCCTTTAACTGCCTGAAAGAATTTAGATATGAGGCCTATACCAGGAGAGAGTTATTACCAGAAATAACTTTATATATCAGAAAGACTTATCTGCATGGCATTCCTGGTCCAAGGCCCAGTTCAGTTCCTTTCTGTCCTTAAAACATTGTTTCATGCCAAACACTTTTCCCCCCAAATATTTGCTTTTCTCATTTGCCTGTGAATTTTCTTCCTCCTCTTTGAAGCTCCAGACTCCTACCCACTTCTCCTTCACTCTGGATGGAATATAAGCCTCAGTTGCCTGACAATCTTTGTCTTTGTGTCTTTTGGGGGCTTCTGTATGTATATCATTGCATTGGATTTTGTCCTGTTAACCTGTCTTATGTCAAACTGATTATTAAACCAGCCAACAAAACTGAAAGTGAAGAAGGAAAAATTTTTCCTCCCATATACTATATTACATCAGTCTTTCTACATCATTTTTTGCCCAGGACTTCACACTTCAGACCTGGTTCAAGTTTCTCCTTATCTGAGAAGCCTGCCACATACATCCCATGTTGACTTAGTACTTCTCTTCCCCGTGCTGACAATAGTACCTGGTACATGAATCATAATAGCAGTAGTAAACTTTCCTAGGCCTTTACTCCTGGACAAGTTAAAAAATCTATCCACCCTTTTGTGCTCTAAGTATGGCTTACCGCAAAAAAACACCTTTCCCCAAATAATGTAGATTAGACTCACCAATGTATCCTTTTTTCACTTATAATGATGCCAGACATAGAGCCTTTTAATTCCCCCCTTTATTTGTCTCAAAAAGATGAGCTGAGCTGTTGTTCTCCACTGATCAATAGAAACAAAGTATCTGTTACTAACCTTAACTTAATTTCTCTCTTTTTCCAGGCCCCTCAACTTTGACCCTCCTTCCTTCTGACCCAGCAAACAACCTTAAATATCCTGCCTAAGAATCAGCAAACCTCAGGGGAAAACAATCCATGATTATCTCCCTCCCTCCATACCATGTTCTTTGTAGGACTTCATTGACCTTCCCTTTTAAAGAAAATTCCTTTCTGCATGGCCTGTGAGATACTTGCAGCTCTAAAATGGGATTGTCTTTCCAATTGCAATAGTTTCCTTTCCTTTATTGCCATATTCTTTACAAATATTTGTGTGTTTGCACAGTTTACTCACTTTCATCCAGATTTGGAGTTGTTCTATGGAACAATGACAATTACCAGATTCACGCAGTGCTCTTAGCATGTCTTAATCTGCTTGTTTCTGACTGGTTCCTCTGACCTTTTCCATAAATTTCTGCTTCTGTTTTAATCTTAATGCCTGTCTTTGTATGTCTATTCCATTTCCTTCCCTCTTCTTCACCTACCTGCCTGTTTGAGGCCAACTGCCTGTCTTCAGGTGTTGCCAGAGAGGCCTGCATGTAGAGGAGGTTCCTTCCCATGGTCTGGCAGGCTGCTGACTCACAGCTCCATTGCAGACTTAGGCTCTGCCTGTGGTAGAGGTGCCTGAATTTATACACCTAGCAAGAAGTAAAACTCTGGTTTCATGTTTGTTTTTGTTGTTTGTTTTTGTTTAAAGATTAATCCAGACGATTAAGAGAAATTTTGTTTATTTATTTCATTGCAATTCTTTGGTTTTAAAATTACCAAAATTAGAAGACTAATGTTGGTGTGTGTATGTTTCTGTTTCTGTGTATATACCAATGGGGTGGGGTGAGCACAAGATAATTAATGAACAGAGCAGAAGCAGGAAAGGGAGAGAATTTAGGAGAAGAGACATGGGCACATTCTAGAACAGTGTCTTTCTCAGGAATATTCTTTAACTGCTTTGTTGTTCTTATTCTCACATTATAACTGAACAAAAATGGAGGTTCAGCTGCTTGCTGCCACAAAAAGGTTTTATTCAGGTGTCACACAACCTGAGAGAACGGAGGCCTCCTGTCTCAAAGACCATCTCCTTTTTCTGCCCCAGCCTGCAGTTTTACCTGGGATAGGGAAGGGTTGGCTTTTTTCCTATCTAATTACCTTTCAAGCTTTTGGTGTGCCTGGGGTCCTATCCATTCATTTCTCTAGCTTTAACTCTCTCAGTGAATGAACATTCTCCAGCCCCATGTTGGCCAGTGGGGGAGACTTTCCAGTGCTCCATCTGAATGACTCTCTATAGTAACAAAATTACCCAAGAGAGAAAAAAGAGAGAAGCATGCTCCCAGTGTTAATGAAATTTGTTATTTTTTGTTTCTTGTAAAAGTCTTTTAGACTAGGCCCATTTTCCAGTCTTTTTTTTTAAAGGTGTTATTGATTCATTTTTAGAGAGGGAAGGGAGGGAGAAAGAGAGAGAGAGAAACATCAATGTACGGTTGCTGGGGGCCGTGGCCTGCAACCCAGGCATGTGTACTGACTGGGAATCGAACCTGCAATGCTTTGGTTCACAGCCCGCGCTCAATCCACTGAGCTATGCCAGCCAGGGCCATTTTCCAGTCTTATAGTTCTGTTTTCTGAAAATGGCTAGTATGAAAATGAACAAATCTTCCAACGTTTTATTACTTCATTTAGATGATTCGACTCTAGGTTGTATCGTGTAAAATATCTAAAAAGCAGATTATGTATTTATGGTGAGAAAGAGAATTTTATTCTCAATGTTTTTATATTGGAGCTTTCTAGCAATGTTATTTCTGACAGTGTCCCTTAAACTTAAACCCAGTGAAAGCATTTTGTTTTATTTTCAATCTCTGAATATAATACATTATAATATTGATTGCAAATGATTACCCCCTGTCCTTTTGATTTATTTCAAACTTTTATAGGCTGATACACAGATATTCTTCCAGGTGAATTTCATACTTATCATTTTCAGTTCCTAGAAATCCTACATACTTTGTCCCTTTTCTATGTTTTTGCTTAGGTAAGAAAATTGGGGTTTTCTTTGTTTTTAAAAATATGTTTATTTTTCAGTTACAATTGACATTAAATATTATGTTACATTAGTTTCAGGTACACAATATTGTGGTTAGACAATCACATCATTTACAAAGTGATCCACCTGACAATTCAAGTACCCACCTGGCACCAAATATAGTTATTATAATATTATTGACTATATTACCTAGAAACATTGTTGTAGCACTGACTATATTCCCTAGTCAGCAAGATTTTAATGGCAATCAGAGACAGATCTGAAGAAAGGATCCAACAGTTACTAGCTATATTTGCTTAAGTATTGGGTATGGGGAGGGCCACCAAAGGAATAAGGGCAGCTAAGTAGCAGACTGAATTTTTCCAGTAGTACTATCTACCTCACATAATGTTAATGAAGATAAAATGCTTAGCCTGAAGTAGTTTTTCAAATTTATTTTCCTTGACACACAATTGCTTGGACGATGAAAGCTGTCAAAACAAGAGGCTTCAAAGGAAATGTCATGACCTTCAATGTTCCATTACATGTCTAATTCAAAGTTTTGAGATTTTCTGTATGAGTGCCACCGTGTTGCAGTTCTTCGGAAATTTTTTTTCTTTGGCACTTGTACGCTGAGTCTTGTATCAGTGTTTATGTTCTTTCTAGTGTTATGCAGTGAGCCTACAGATGATAGATTCTGTGTCAGAGTCACCTCAGATTCTGCCACATTTGAACATATTTTCTGAGTATGGTAGGTCTCAGTAAATGTTATATAAATTACCATGGCCTCAAAACCAGATTCACACATGAGCTTCTATTCCACCTCAGCTACCTTTTATTACTAAGATCAATGTCAAATACTGAGAAAAGACTTTTACTTTCATTTCTCATTTTCATCTCAATTCCCAGAAATTTTGTTCTTGATAAGAGCTTGTTAAATGATTAATGAATGTTACTTGTTAGCTGCTACCTTTAGACCTTCTTGTTTTCATGTCATATTTGTAATTTGCATTCCATTGGAAAATTCTAGCCTAATTCTGAATAAACTGAGGGAAAGGGAATTCACCGAGGCCTCCTTAGAGATACTAGAGAGAGCCAGTGACCCAGGGGCCCACCGAGGGCTGGGAGGAGGGTGAAGCCAGAGACATTTAAGGTGCAAAGGAACTTGAGAGTGAGGGAGTTTTTGAATTTTGCCCTCTAGGTGCCTCATTTGCTTCACCCTTATTCCACCCCTAATCCCAGCTTTGACTGAGTCCTGTGGAGTGGGACAATCCATCTCCAATCCCTTGATTAGAGAGAGAAGGATATATAGATCACCTAAGTCTATCCTGCTTGGCATTTCCTCCTGATATTTTTTTTCTTCTAACTGCTTCTTCTGAAATTTGTTTGGAGATACTTGTCAACAAGAGAGGGAGAAGAGGATGAAAAATCAGATAACCCAGGTCTATTAAAAAATAATCCAGCCTTCCTTTTCAACATTAGATGTGTGGGTGTTTTCCCTTCACTAGCCAGTTCTGCAACACCAACTGGCTGTCCTGCAATATACTCATTCCTATACTGTCTACCTGGGTATAGAGTCAGATCACACAGGTTAAGGGCCCAGTCCGACCTTCAGATTCCAATCACAGGCAGCAGGTCCCCTAGGTACAAACAACCATCTAACTTAGCTACAAAGCAGAAATTCCCATACACCCCTTCTCAGGTTCTATTAATTATTTAGAGAGGTTAACAGAACTCAGGGAAACACTTATGTTTACCAGTTTACTAAAGATCTACTAAAGGATACAGATGAAGACATATATAGGGCAGGATCTGAGAAAGTTCTGAGTGCAGGAGCTTCTCTTTCTTTGGAGTTGTGGTGCATCACCCTCCCTGTATAGGGTTGTACTCACCAACCTGGAAGTATTTGAAACCAATGCTATTGGCATTTTATAAAGGCTTTCTTACGCAGGATGTACTATGGATTCCATTTCTAGCACCTCTCCCCTCTCTGGAGATGTGCTGAACATGGGGATGAAAATGTCAAGCTTCTAATCATAGCTTCTATTGTTTTCTGGTACCAGCCCCCATGCAGGGGCCTACCTAGGGTCACCTCATTAGATCAAAAGATGCTCCTAGTAATCTTATAACTTACAAATTTTTTGAGAATCCTTGTTTCAAGAACTTGGATGAAGACGAGGGGACCTAAAAACCACAGAATTTATTAATAAAAAATTGTGTATTTATTCTCACATGTTTAAACTTCAGTCACCTCACAGTACTCTCCATTTGATGCAATACACCTATCAAGATGTTTTTTTCACTGCTCAAAACAGTTTTTGAATTCATAGATTTTTATTCCTTTTAGTGCTTCTGCTACTTTTTTTTTTCTCCTCTTCTGTTGGCAAAACGTTTCCCTTTTGGACTTTTTTCATCCAGGGAAACAAAAAAAATGTCACTAAGGTGAGATAAGGTGAATAGGGAGGGTGGGGGCACAGGGATCATGTTGTTTTTGGTCATAACTGTTGAACACTCAGCACATGTGTGGGCAAGTATGCTCATAAATCACCCATCATGAAATGAGCAAATATGTTGAAAAGAATCTTAAAAAAAAATTCACTGAAGCTGAACGCAGCCTCTCACAACAATGCCAGCTGGTACACTGATACAGATGGGTCCCTAGAACACTCACCTAATGAGGGAAGCCTGTACTATAATGAGCCTGATCCCCAAAAGATTTCCTTTTGGGAGGGATCCCCTCATATATTTCTTATTATTTCACAGAGGTATCAGATCATACCTTTGGTAAACTTCTCTTCCTACCTCTCAGGACAGTGACTGACAATAACAAGTAGCACGTCAAAAGCCAGAGGATGTAGAAAGGAAAGGATGTAGAAAGAATGTAGAAGAGCATCATTCTTTTTTACTGAACTCTGAGTTTTTCCTGCTTCTGGTGTGTATCCATACTTTTATTTTACTCACTTTAGAAGCCATGAACTTTGGAGGAAATTATCATGTGGCATTATGCTTGCAGATGACAGGGTTATGAGAATTTGGGTTGATGTGTTCTCTTAAGGAAACTACTGTCATTAGTCTCCTTAAATTCATGTACTTACATGGAACGTTGACTCAGAGTCCTGTCTCCTACTTTCTGACTATATGATCTTGATCTCTCAGTTAATATCTCAGTCTTTGATCTCACCACTTATCATTGTATTTATCAAATGAGATAATGCCTAACCTAGAGTAAAGCCTCAAAAAATTAACTCTTTCCAACTCTACTAGTCATTCAAGTTCTGATTAAAAGACCTGAAAGGACCAGGCCAGATCCCCAACCTGCCAGACTGCTAATGACCCAGTCAGGCCAGTTTCCCACCTGCTGGACTGCTCATGACTCAGTTATCCCAACTCATCTCGTAGCCTGCAGCCTAATTGAAACTCTGTTCCACCGTGCTCAACAGACATCTAGTGATAGCCACACTAGCTGGTGGCCAGACTGACCCTCCTGTATCTGGGAGCAGCCCGGCCCTTTACCTAACCCATTGTCCAGGCTCACATCCCGGAATGCTGAGTCACCTGCCTGGAAGAACAAGAGACTAACCCCTCTCCTGTTCTCTCACAATTCCCATGCTTTTTCTTTTAAAAACCCCACTCTTGCCATCCCCTGGTGCTGAAGTCCACCCCGACTCAGCCTGCCTCTCAGTGAAGCACCATATAAAGGCCCTTGGATCAAATCACCCAGTTCCTTCCACCTGTATTTCTCACACATTTTCAACAGGACCGTCTGGTGTAAATTCTATCTTAAGCTTATGTGGGGATGTTGAAACCAATTATGGAGAACAGAAGATTGAGTTCAAGGGAAACTTCTACCAGTAAGCCAATGGGAGAAACTCCTGTATCTTTGTAGACATTATGACATACAAGTGATGATACTGAGCTCTCTAGGATCCAAGATAAATATCCACCAATGGGAATCAGGAACCATAAATGTAGAGAGTTGAAGTAAATGGGGATTTTTCCTGTTCCTCATTGCAGAGGATCCTGAGGGATATCCAACACAGCCAGGCACAATACAAAGAGCAACTGGGTCAGGAGCATAATTCAGAAGAGGAGGCACCAATGCAATGGTAGGAATGGGTTTAGAAAAGAACTACCAGAAATATGTCAGCAGTTGTGAATTTTGCTTGACTGGAAAGGGTTGAAATCCATTCTAGTATCATTAATGAATACTGAGAGCATTAGTGTGGTTGTAAATCACTAAAAGCAAATCTTTTTGGTACTATCCTTTATGTCCTAAATCAGGCCATTGTGGACTACATAAGGTACTATCATTTTAATCCAAGCTACTACCATGTCTTTCTTGGATTGTTATAATGGGTTTCTAAATGATTGCCTTGTATGATCATTGTTATTGTACTGTACCCTACTCTTTTCTCAGTCAGCTTTCCACACAGTATTGAGAAGGATCTTTTAAAACTGAAAGTAAAATGTCACCCCATTGCAGACAAATCTCCATGAAATTGCCAACTCACCTTCAGCAAACTAATAATTTTTTCAGTTCCCAAAAGGCCCCACATCAACTTCATCTCTGACCATCCTGTCCCTTGCTTATTTTGATACAGCCACACTGGCTTCCTTGGTGGTCCTCCATTACCCCACACATTCTTCCACACTGCAGTTTTTGCTCTTGTTCCTTTCTTCATAAAAGTCTTTTCCCAGCTACATCCACACTCTCTCCAGAATGCAGCTCAAATTTCAGTCTACCTAGAAAAGTCTTCCCTCTATTAAGTAGCAATTTCCTGTTCTCAGCACTTACTATTCTCTCTGGTATATACTTTTCTTGTTGGAACTTGTCATCATTTAACGCAATATTTACTTTCTTGTTTACTTATTGTCTTTTTCCGTAAGAGTGTACGTTTTATGAAAATTGAGACTATATCTCTTTCTTTTTTCCTAACTCTTTGATCCCCAAACATTGTAGAATAGAAGCTAGAGCATAGTTGGGGCTTAGTAAATATTTTTTGAATAATTAAGTGAACATAACATAGTATCTTTTTATCTTGCCACAATTAGATGATATTATGTATACTTGTTTGTAACTGTTTTACATGTGTTTTCACATCTTTCTATGTAGATAAACAAGGAGGTGCCCCCTTTTTCTTAGCTTCTGTATTAAATTGTATTGGGAATATGTCACTTTTCTTCTTCACAACTCCAATAACATTAAAACGGTTTCTAACTTTTCTTTTTATGTGCAATTCTGTGATGAGTAATTTTCCGTAATTATCTTGTATGTGTTTATACATTTACTTAGGATAATTCCTAGAAATGGAATTGTTAGGTCATATCCTTTAGTAAGACTTTTGTGTGGGGGTTTTGGTCAAAATAGTGTTGTAGGTAAATATGGTACTCAAATCCTTCCATAATAACCATGTAAATACTACAACTAAACTACAGAACTATCATGTTCAAAGCCACCTGAAATCTAGCTAAACACAAGTGCCACAACTAAGGATATAAAGAAGAAGCCACAATGAGACTGGTAGGAGGGGCAGAGATGTGGAATGGGCTGCTACCACACCCAAGTGTGGAGGGATAAAAATTGGGAGGGATATTTCCACTGAGGACATCCTCCCTGTGGAAGAGGGGTTCCAGTCCCACACCAGACCTCCCAGCACAGTGTTCCAATGCCAAGAAGTAAAGTCCCCATAATGTATGTCTGTAAAAACCAGCAGGGAGTATAGTTGAGTGAGATGGAGGGGCTCCTGGAGTCTCAGGCATAGCTCCTAAAGGGTCTATACATAAACTTAGAATCACATCCTTTGTGATGTGTGGGTCACCAGCCAGCAGTGACCACGGAACGCTGCGGATGGCTCGCCGAAAACACGCGGGAAGAAAAAACACATGCACAGAGACAGACTAGTTTCTGTGGGGACGTAGGGACGAAATGGCCACTCCCCCTAGTGGGGAGCTCACCGATTTACAGTCCATACCTGCTTTTATTGGGCTCATTCTGCATAATAATTCAGGTAAAGTACAGTACTCATTAGGGGGAAGTAAGGAACCATAGAAAGCAAAGAACTCTGCCGGTCTATTGAGTCGGGGTCAAAGAGCTATAAGACTGAGGAACAAAATAACTTCCTCCTAAGACCCTTCTCATTCAACTGAGAGCATTCTAAACAAAGAAGGTCTCACAGTAATTTACATGTTCTTTCTTAGGCCTGATCACCCCGGGGAATCCGCTCTTCTCAGTACAGAGCTGCACCACCCTGTCATTGTTTCAGGCTTAGGTGGAGCAAGGGAACTAAGGCAACTGGGAGACAAGGAGGTTTTTTCCCAGACGCTGAGAACTCAGGCTATGTCAAAGCCGAGGAGCGAGGTTCCATCACCCCCTTTTGCTGCAGCCCCCCAAGTCCTTCTTTTGGGGGGCCTTCCAAAGTGATCTTGCCTGTCTTAGGTCGTTCCCCCCGTGGGGAATCTTACCCGTCTTTGGCTAACCGACCAAGCTTTTTGGGGTTCAGCAGCAGAAGCAGCATTCCTGCCAGGGAGATAAGCTTTTGTCTCCTTGCTGGCTTACAGTTCCAAGGGCATTCCCTTAGCCTTAGCCTAGACGGGGGTTTCAGCTTCTGATACCAGTCAGGGCGGTTCCCAACACTTTGAGCTCCCATGCTGGGACAGCACCTTGCAGGGTGAAAGGTGCATGGGAGAAATAGATATAAACTTGGTTGTCTAGCAACAGGCTGAGAGCTGGAATGGCAGCTTTCTCAGAAACAGAGGTGCTGGCAGAAGCCATTGTGCCTTGGATGAGACTTCCCTCCACAAAGCCAAGCAAAGCACCCTAACTGAGTCTAGATAATCCTGTTATCACTCTTTGCCTTCCCCCTGCTGATTCCCTGAGACCCTGTTTCCTACCAACTTGCTGCTTTTAGTAGCTTTCCCATATAAACAACCAGCTTTTGATCATGCTTTAGACTTCCCTAAAATTTTTTACACAATCAACATTTGGCCTTTGCATGCTTTGTACATCTTGCTAAGTGGCAACAGGCCCAGAAACCTGACTGAAGTAAGTCCTACTTTGTGGGGTAGGCTGCTGTACAGCTGATCCTCCATGGTGGTCACAGCCACTCTTTGCAGTCAACTGACTTTGGGAGTAATACACCCCATTGTCATGCCAATAGAAATTGAAGCTCAGTTACAACAGAAGAGTGTATGCAGCCCACATGGGTAAAGGGAGCGTGCATCTGAAGTGTCCAGCTTGGGTGAACACAGAACCTCCCGCCACTGAACCTTATAGGATACCTGTTACACAAGGCCACTCTAACAAGCCTGGGAGATGTAGCAGCTATACCTAATATATGGAAACAAACACAAGGGAGCCAAATTGAGGAGACAAAGAAACATGTCCCAAATGAAAGAACAGAACAAAATTCCATAAAAAAAAAGAACTAATCAAAATGGAGACCAATTTTCCACAGGATGTAGAGTTTAATACATTGGTTATAAGGATGCTCAATAAATGTAGGGGAATAATGGATAAACCTAGTGATAACTTCCACACAAAGGCATAGAAAAAACAAAACTGGAAAACACAGAAATATACCAGTAAGAAATGAAGTATACCTTAACTGAAATAAAGAATATATTATAGGGAACCAACAATGGAGTAGATAAATCAGAAGGTCAAATCAGAAATTTGGAAGATAAGGAAGCGGGAAACACCCAATGACAATAGCAAACAGAAAAAAAAATTCAAAAAATGAGAATAGTAGAAGGAGTCTCTGGGACAATATGAATATACCAATATTCACATTATGGTGGTGCTAGAAAAAGAAGAGTGAGAGCAAGGGATTAAAAACCTAAGTAGAGAAATAATGATGGTAAACTTTCCTAACCTGTTGAACGAAATAGCCATACAAATCCTGGGAGCACAGAGGGATATAAACAAGATTAACCCAAAGAGGCCCACACCAAGATACTTTATAATTAAAATGCCAAAGGTTAAAGACAAGAAGAGATTCTTAAAATCAGCAAGACAAAAGCAATTAGTTCCCTACAAGAGAGCTCCCATAGATCTGTCAGCTGATTTCACAACAGAAACATTGCAGGCCAGGAGGTAAAGGAGAGAAATTTTCAAAGTGATGAAAAGCAAGAACCCACAACCAAGATTACTGTACTTGACAAAGCTGTCATTTAAAACTGAAGGACATACAAAGAGCTTCCCAGACAAGAAGATAAAGGAGTTCATCACATCCAAACCAGTATTTCATGAAATATTAAAAGGTCTTCTTTAAGAAGAAGAAAAAATAAAAACTTGTGAATTATAAAATGGCAAAAAATATATATCTATCAACAATTGAATTTAAAAATAAAAAGAAAATAAATGAACAAGCAGAACAGAAACAGACTAATAGATACGGAGAACATTTTGAAGATTGCCATATGGGAGAAGCATTGGTGGAATGGGTGAAAAAGGTGAAAGGATTAAGAAGTACAAATTGGTAGTTACAGAATAGTCATGAGAATGTAAAGTACAGTCTAGGGAATACAGTCAATAATATTGTAATGAGTATGTATGGTGTCATATGGGCATGACATTTATCAGCATGATCACTTAGTAGTTATATAATGTCTAATCACTGGGTTTTACACCTGAAACTAATATAATATTGTATGTCAACTGTTATTTATTTATTTATTTATTTAATTACAACTGATAGTGAATTTGTTTAAAAGGTTGACTTAAGCATCTGCAATGGTGACTTCAACCTTGACTCCTCATTTGACACTAATGGAAGAAATCTGCTTAACAATCTCAGGAGTGCTGGGCAAATCAACAAATGGCTTATGAATCCTCCTCTGAATATTATCTCAGGTCTTAGAACTCACCCCACAGGGAGTTTTTCTTGTAGTGATTTTCAGAGGCTTGGTAGGCATCTGAACTGGTCCTTTCACTTTGAGATTCTTGTCCTTTGCACCTCTGATCAAGTCAGCACACACCTTCTCCAAAGACTTTACATTGTGTCTGATTAGACTGATTCTAAGTATGTAAATTCCCACCTTTAGTTCCACAGGTGTATTTTCAGTATCTTTAAAAGCCATTTCTGTGGCACAGCTTCCTGACTGACTTGTTCCTCTGCCAGAGCAAACAGCAGTGAGTCAGGAGCATGAGCTGGCAAATGGCACCCTGATCCAGCTGCAACCCCATCTTTCTCAAAAGGCTGTATCTCCTTTGAGCTATTTGCAGGGGAAGTTTCAAAGACAGCAGGAAACTTGCATGCTCTGAGACCTGGGGAGCAAGGATTTGGTTATAAAGCTTCCTGCTTTCACAGATTATTCCAGGATTTACGTGCCCAGATGGTGACTTCACACATCGCAATGGCACAGAGAGTAAGCCCATCTCTTGGGAGAAATTTGGTGATGGGAATTTCATCCTGAAGTATATGGGTTCTGGCATCTTGTCCATGTCAAGTGCTCCACTGAACACAAATAGTTCTCAGTTTTTCGTCTGCACTGAGTGGTTGGATGGCAAGCATGTGGTCTTCAGCCAGGTGAAAGATGGCATGGATGTTATGACAGCCATGGAGCGCTATAGGTCCAGGAATGGCAAGATCAGCAAGAAGATCACCATACCGACGGACAACTCTAATGTGACTTGTGCTTTATCTTAACCACTTTACCTCCCTTGGTTTGGAATGTTCTTTTTTTTAAAGATTTTATTTACTTTTTTAAAAATATATTTTATTGATTATGCTATTACAGTTGTCCCATTTCCCCCCTTCACTCCCCTCCACCCTGTACACCCTCTCCCACCCATATCCCCCTCTTTAATCATGTCCATGTGTCATACTTATAAGTTCTTTAGCTTCTACATTTCCCATACTATTCTTACCCTCCTTCTATCTATTTTCAACCTACAATCTATGCTACTTATTCTCTGTACCTTTCCCCCCTCTCTCCTCCTCCCACTCCCCTGCTGCTAACCCTCCATGTGATCTCCATTTCTGTGGTTCTGTTCCTGTTCTAGTTGTTTGCTTAGTTTCTTTTGGTTTTGCTTTAGGTGTGATTGTTAATAATTGTGAGTTTGCTGTCCTTTTACTACACATGTTTTTTTTTAAACAACTTATCTTCTTTTCTTAAATAAGTCCCTTTAACATTTCATAAAATAAGGGCTTGGTGATGATGAGCTCCTTTAACTTGATCTTATCTGAGAAGCACTTTATCTGCCCTTCCATTCTAAATGAAAGCTTTGCTGGATAGAGTAATCTGGGATATAGGTCCTTGTCTTTCATTACTTGGAATATTTCTTTCCAGCCTCTTCTTGCCTGTAAGGTCTCTTTTGAGAAGTCAACTGACAGTCTGATGGGAACTCCTTTGTAGGTGACTGTCCCCTTATCTCTTGCTGCTTCTAAGATTCTCTCCTTCATTTGTACCTTGGCTAATGTAATTATGATGTGCCTTGGTGTGTTTCTTCTTGGGTCCAACTTCTTTGGAACTCTCTGACCTTCCTGGACTTCCTGGAAGTCTATTTCCTTTGCCAGATTGGGGAAGTTCTCCTTTATTATTTGTTCAAATACGTGCTCAATCTGTTGCTTTTCCTCTTCCCCTTCTGGTACCCCTTTAATTTGGATGTTGGAACGTTTAAAGATGTCCTGGAGGTTCCTAAGCTTCTCCTCATTTTTTTTGAATTCTTATTTCTTCATTGTTTCCTGTTTGGGTTTTTTTTTCTTCCTTCTGGGCCACTCTATTGTTTTGAGTCCCAGTTTCCTTCCCATCACTGTTGGTTCTTCGTGCATCTTCCTTCATCTCTTTTATGGTAACCTGCATTTGTTCATGTAATTTGCGCCCAAAATCAACCAATTCTGTGAGCTTCCTGATCACCAGTGTTTTGAACTGTGCATCTGATAGGTTAGCTATCTCTTGGTCGCTCTAAAGGATGAGTTCTGGGGCACTGATTTGTTCTTCTATTTGAGCCATCTCTCTCTCTCTCTCTCTGTCTCTTTTTGTTTGTTTTTTTTTGGTCTGGTTGCTCCTGTGATGGTGAGGGGCAGAGCCTTAGGTGTTCACCAGGGCTGGGCACCCCAGTTGCTAGATTGTGACGTTGTATGGGGGGGCGGGGGCAGGAGGAACAATGGCGGCAGCCCCACTCTCCTGGGATCTCAGTCCCTTCCCTGGGATCCTGGGTTGCGCACTCTGCCCTGCTTCACAATCGCAGCCTTACTGGGTCTGCCAGTTGCCGTTTGTGTACTCAGGGCCCACCGGCTGTGCACCCTGGATGGCTTACGAGCTCCCGGTTGCCTTAGGCGCCCAGCTCTCCCCGCATTCCGTTGGCTGCGACCCGTGCTCATCTCCGCCTCTCCTACCGGTATGAATGAATGGGTCTACTTCAACTTCTTGGCAGTCCGACTTCCATTCAAGTAAATTCTCTATCAGTTCTGGGTATTATTCTGACTCTAAATTGTTGTTGTTCTAACCTTGGTTGTACATGGAGGTACGGTGCGTCCACCTATGCCTCCATCTTGTTGGAAGTCGAAATGTTCTATAATCTTCATGCCCTCGCCTCAGTTCATTGGATCCCATGTTTTCTTTCTTTTTTTTTTAAAGATTTTATTTTTATTTATTTTTAGAGAGAGAGGAAGGGAAGGAGAGAGGGAGAGAAAAATCAATGCGTGGTTGCCTCTCGTACTCGGGGGGACCTGGCCTGCAACCCAGGTATGTGTCCTGACTGGTAATCGAACAAGTGACCCTTTGATTCACAGGCCCACACTCAATCCACTGAGTTGCACCAGCCAGGGCAGGTTTCATGTTTTCCTTACCCCTTATAAGTCTAGCTATATTGTAGAGTTCAGTTTATGATTATGAAATAAAAGCCAAATTTAAAATGTAATTTAAAAATGAAAATTATTTGAAGTAAAAAAAATTTTAAGGTGACTTTTGATACACATAATGAAAAGGCTCTCTGGTGTACCAACAATATGTAAACCTTTTCACCTCCACATATGCTGGCTAATATTAACATTACTATTTACTTTAATCTTTGTCAACTTTGATTTTGTGTTCTATTTTACATTTATTTGAATATTAATAACATTTAAATTTATTTACTTACATTTTATATTTCAGCTGTTTGGATATGCATTTTAATGTTTTTGGTGTTTTCTTCTTGATGTGTTTATTTTTCCTGTGTATTTATACATTTTATAAATTATTTACATGTTATGATGGCAAGTATTTGCTTTTTTTATATATTGAAATATTTTTTCCTTTCTGTCATATGTCTAAGCTTGAATTTTGTGTTTGTTTTGTTTTGCTTTATTTTTGCTACAAAAATTTTTAAATTTATATGTAATCAGATGTATAAATACATTTTTAATGGTTTATTTTATTTTCATTTGAGAGAGAGGGGCAGGCAGAGAAAAAAGGGAGAGAGAGAGATGTGAAAGAGAAACCACACTAATCAGCTGTCTCTGATATGTGCCTCAACCAGGGATTGAACTCACAACCAGGCATGTGCCCTGAACAGGAATTGAACTGGTGACATTTGGTTACCAGATGATGTTTCAACCAACTGAGTCATGCCAGCCAGGGCTAAAAATACTTTTCTTAATATTGTCTGACTTTGGTTGTATTACAAGAGCTTTGTCTCTAAAAAGTTATAAATTATTGATAACATTTTTCACTTATATGGGGTTTTTTTACATTTTGTGTAAAGTGTGTGGTAATGATCTAGCAATGTTTACTTAAATGGTGTGCTATTCTCTCTGTACTTACTTAAAATTCTGCCTATATCTTGTACCAAACTTCTGGTTATAAATTTTCCCTTGATTCTTTTGATCTTTCTATTTCTATTTTAGTAGCATGCCATTTTAATTGCTATTGCCCGGTAAACAAACATAATATAGCTTAAAATGTGGACATAATTATTATTAATTTTTAAATTGTTATGAATATTCTTATAAAAACTATTATTTCAGATGAGTCCTATAATAATTGGGTCCAATTCTCCTATGAATGCTGAATATAGTGTTTAGTATTTCCTCTGGCCAACCACCTGTAAGCAACTAATTCTAGTTTCTCTCTCTCTCTTCAATCTCACATCATCTTTTTGATAACTTTGTAAGCGGCCTCATGATCTTTTTGGTAGCTTTTGTTTGTCTGTCTTCCACTGGTCTCCCCCAGTGGTGGAGATGCTCTCACATTCACTTTTATCCCGGTGGGGTTTGGCAGAGTACTTGGGCAACAATAGGTGTTCAGGAAATAATTGCAAAATGGGTTCACAGTTTTTCTCTTTCTCCTTCCCCAAATTGAAGTTTCTGCAGCTATATAGGGGGATAATACTATCCAAATACTTTTACTAAAGAAAACAACTAAAATGATGTGCCCAATGGGCCTAGCACTAGCACAGGGCCTCACCAAGCACTTGTGCTTTGCTTTTGGTTTCTTTCTCCTCTAATGTGGTGACACCAATTCTAACATAAAATCAGGACTTTTAAGTCAGATGTACTTATCTTTATTATTGGACCTTTCTGAGTTTCGTACTTCATGTAGATGAGATTGTGAGTTAATACAAATTTATCACTCATTTTATGCTCTATAACATAGTCTATGCTCAAATCAGATTGAAATCCTGAAGATCAAGTATGGGCAGAACAGGAGGGATTTCACAGGCTCATTTTTCTTCCATGTGTAATTTGAACTTCTGTGAACCTCCAGAAGGAAGAAGCCATATAACTTGTTCTGCATCTTTTGGGCATTTCTTCACTATATTAATGCTTAATTCTCCTCCAGTCTGTGATCTGTCTTTGTTCTCCCTCTGAGCCGGGGAATGCAGAGGGCTGGACCCAGACAAGATGTTGCCCCACTTCTCCTTTTCCCAAAGCAAACCTATACTGTATCTCCACAAGTAATGTTTGTTGTCTCGATCGCTTCATGGAAAAAATATCCATAGTTTCAAAAACAACCTTACACAAATGTCCACATTCCTTGCATGGCTTCTTTCCTGCAAAATAAGGCAAAATTTTTTATTACATTTCTGCACTCCTAGAAATAAGCTGACTTCTACTGTCAGTAGGGATTTTGGCCAGAGCAGAAAACACTTGTCTAAGATATGGCTTTGAGCCATCTGATATCATTTTCTGTTCTTTCCTTCTTAATGAATGGATAAAACATCGGAACATTTTTTAGAAGAAATCATACTTTCCAACTTGGGTCCAGAGACGGTGGCCTTTCTGTGTATTAGAATTCAGAAAAAAAAAGATTATTGCATTTGTAAAGGTGAATTTTATCTACTTTATGTTATTTAATACATAAAATACTGAAATTGTGATATTTGAGTCCACAAGTAGTCTAGTATTTTCACATCTATAGTATTGATGTCAGAAGCCTTTAGCAATGAGCTGTCTCCTGACTAGTTTCACTGGATCTTCACCTGTCTCCTCTCCTCTGACCACCACCCACCTACCTTCCCTCCATCCCCAGGATGTTGGGGATTAGATGATCGTGTTTAGTAGCAGGAAGAATCCACATCCTGGAATTCCTGGCTGCAGGTGTTGTGATCCGTGCAGCACAATCATTGTGTGGGCTGTCTTTTGAGTTTCTGACTCAGTTGATTCTTCTGTGTGTGTCTGTGTAGGGGGTGAATCTGCTGATACTCTCTTGGTAACTTGAGCTGTGCCTTCTTCTGGTCTGCTTTATTCATTTTCTTCCTTCCATTCATTTCCCAAATCTATCTCTTTACAGACCATTTTCTGTTCTCTTGGTTGTAAATGTACATTAAAAAAGAGTTTTGGCTATAAAACTATAATCTTTGGGATTATCTTGTTCCCACACAGAAATCTACAAGTTAATGTGTAATTTGTTATGTTTGGGTTCTAATCAAATGTTAAATAGCAAAGTCAAACACGAGTAAATTCCCCCAGATACTTTAAATGACCTGCAGGAAGGCTTGCAAAACATGCTGTAATGTGATGTTGAAGAGACAGATGACCTCCATTGATCTTATTTCCAAGTTTTTCTCAATGTGTCTGAACATTTGCCTTGGATGGTTCCTTCCAATAGTGGGGCCTCTCACTTGTTCCTCATTTTAACCTCATTCTACCTCTTCTCCTCACTGTTCTTCTCTCCCAGACCATGTCATAATGTTAAAGACTGGACCCATGGACGGAGACAAGATACTATTACCAAATGAGCCCCTCTCTCCCGGGGTCCCCCTACTCCTGGTTTGCCTTGCCCACTACCCTTAGAAATAATGATTCTCAACGCCGGAGTTTGGTGGAAAAGAAAGGAACTATTTATTCAAAAGTTATACAGACTTAGAGTAATGACTTAATGTCTTTGTTAAAATCCCAAAGTCCCTTCAAACACCCACAAACACACACAATCCTTTCTCCTCCCCTTTGCCTAGTCAGGGGTACTGTATCTCAGGAATAAAAATAGAAGTCTGTGGCTCAGCTAGCCCCTGGTCCTTCCCAGTAATGCATGCTGGGCTGGCTGGCCTCCCGTGGTTCCCAGCACCATCAGCTGTGTCACCATGATCTCTAGTTCTTAATCCAAACCTATGTGGCATCTTCTCATTGCCCACCAGAAAGAGTCCTTTCACCCGTTTCCTTCCTGCAATGTCTCTCCTGCATCCTTCAAAACTGTTAAGAACTGTTAAGAGCCCTGCATTGCTGCTACATCCTGCTTTCCTGTTTCCTAAGCCACGTGGTGAAGGGAACCCCAAAACTTCAGGGTTAGCCACAAAAACCACATGGTTTCACCCACAACTGAGTGGTTCCAACTTACATGACTGTGTCACTTGGATTTAAATTCCATTGTGAATCTTCCTCTACATCCCCATTTCCAACTCCTCCCATAATTGGCTACACCTGCCAGCAGTCCTCCATTTTTATAGCCTTTCTTGGCTGCCATAGTAAGTCTGGGCCAGCATGACCCTGTGGCATGGAGCCAAACATTTCCAAGCTTTCATGCAGGTGCTGTAACCAGGGGGAGTTACCTCCTGCGTCCTGGGTCGAAGTCACTCCTATCTCCTCCAATTTGAAAATATAAAAAAGAAGAAAGAGAATAATAGCTAATGCTTTACCTCTGCTTTCCAAATGTCGCTCAAAAATACCTCTGTAGTTTATACTAAAATTGAACTATACAGGGAAGGAGATTCTATAAAATGTAGTTTCAGTTTACCTAAGTAGGCAGGGCAAATCCACTAAAAGTCTTGAGTTCTAGGCCCACAGAACTAGATGACTGTCTACATAATTTGCTTTTAAAAGTTCCACACATGAGAAAAATGTAAATGCCCATCAACAGCAGATTATGGTGTGAATTTCAATATCAATGAAAACAAAGTACAACTATTACCAAAATCATGAATTAATCTTGCAGACAAAATATTAACTGAGAAAATTTTGTAAAATATAAATGAATGGCTTAGTGAATGAGAAAAATAAATACCTATGTAACTCAACACAAATCAGAAAATAGGACATTTTTAGGAGCCCAAAAGTGTCCAAACTCTCTTGTAGATCATAACTCCCTTTTGCTAATGGTAACCAAATTCTTAATAATAATGTACTTCACCCTTATTTTAATTATTCTTCTACCTAATACTCCAGTGTCCTTTTTTCTTCCCAGCCTGGAGTTACAGCAGTTTAGTATAAAGTGCACAAGCTGTCATGTCTGAGTTTTTAGAGGCCGTGTCCTAAGGAATAAACATGCGAGGCTTGGAAAATTGAAAGTTACAGTCAGTTCTATGCATAGGATGCATGAAGGACTGCAGAGGATAAGAGCATTACAAAAACAAAAGATATATATGAGTCAGTTTGTCTCCTTGGCACCTCACTTGGGTTTCTCATGAGGAATGTGTCCAAGGAGGTCACAGGATAATTGATGGTCATTGTCAGGCAAGGAATTTGCCCTTTAAAAGTACATGCAAGAAAAGATATACCAAGTTATTCACGGCACTCAGCAATCCTTGGCCCCTGCCAGTGCCTGAAAAAGCTTCCTAATAGAGGAAAAACAGTAATTCTGACTCTCAGCAAGCCACATCATCCAGGTTCAAAGGTCTGCAATTTTTGCTACATTGTACTTTTGCAATCTTTTCCTGGAATCTACACCACAGGTTATCAATATCACCCTCCCTTGAATTGTGATGTAAGAATCATCTTTTAATATCCAATTTATATCTAATTATTTGGACATAATAGGTTCTGGCTTACCTCCCTGGGAAGGTACTAAATTTGGACCTTTTTTTGCCATGCATCTTACCAGGAGATTGTACGATGATGAATTTCAGGTGCTTTTAGAAATGAGAACCATCTAAACCTTAGAGTTCAATGACCAAGTGGCCCTTCCTCCAGGACATCTCTTTCACACTTCCTTCCATGGTTTTCCTTTAGCATCTTGGACTAGTCATCTGGAAGAAAGAGAAGAGTGAAGGGAATGCTGTATCAGTTTTTTTTTCTAGAGGCGTGAATAAAGAACAGCTTTGTGGAAACAAACTTTCACTTCCTCTAGTTATTCCCTCAGTTTTTTTTGTTATTATATAGACATTCATTGCATATCAGCATCCTGTTTGTTTCTGGCCCCTCAGTCTGAGAAAGGGGAGATAAAAGATCTGTTTCAATTCCCCTTGCTTCAGGGTCCTCCACCTTCTTTCCTCTTATTTTCTCTCCAAGGGACTCATCTAGACACAGATAGGGGATAGGAAGAGTATAGAATTTGTTTTTATAAAAACTTCAGTAAATCATTACTGAATATCTACTAAGAATGAGCCCTGTGCTAGTATCACAGAAATATGTGATGAGTAAATTGACATCAACCACACAATTGTGTTTAATGGAGCAGAGGTAAGGAAACAAATATTGTGCAAGTAAATAATGAAGTTGATAGATGCCAAGTATAAGAGTTGAGGACTGTACTTCATGTAATATACTGCAGAAAGACCCACTAACCGTGCTATCTTGTCCTTCCAAGGTGAGTTCTAAAGCTGCCTTCCTGTGAAGCATTCCTTAATGACCAAGTAGTTGTATTTTAGGTTTAAATAACTAGTTGACAACTTTCCCATTTTGTACCTTTCAAGTCACACATTATTTTAACTTCCTACTGGATTGTGAACTTCAGCATAAGATCCATATCTATTCCAACTTATGTGTATTTGAACTTAATGTACAAACATATATATGTATATGTATGATCATTTAGAATTTTTTGCATCTTTATGAGTGAGTTTATGGTCTATACTGTTCTTTCCGTGCAGTGTCCTTGTTCCATTATGACAACTTGATGAAATAGCCTTATGAAGTAAATTTGTTACCCTGTTTTTTTTCTGCTCCTCCAAAATAATTTGTGAGAGAGGCAATTGCTTTTGAATATCCAGTTATCCTGTAACAATAGTCTGGTGTCTTTCAGAGATAGAATATTGGAAAACTGTTACAGTTATTTTCTTAACTAACTATACCATTTTATATTTTTTTAGAGAGTGCATGAATTCCAGTAGCTCCAAATCCTTGTAAACACTTTATTGGTGGTCTTTTGAGTGATTTCCTTGATATTCCTCAGTCACCCCATGCATGGTCCCAGTTGGGGTCCTCACTTTTGTTTCCGTTCTTCAAAACCTTTTTTTTTTCAGCCATATTTTCACTTCCTTCAGAATTTTGCTCAAATTTCATTTAAGCTGAAAAAGTTTTTGCTAAGAACCCTGTGCCGAGCAGCAATTCTCTATGCACAGCACTCACTATTCTCTTCGCTGCGTGCTTTTCTTCTTAGCACTTGCCACCATTTACAATAGTATTTGTTTTCTGATTTATTTTCTTTTTCCACTAGAGTTTAAGCTTTACTGAAAGAGACTTTATTTGATTCTTTTTTTGTTTCTTTGATTTCAAAACCTTAAAATAGTAGATAGAATATATTTGGGGTTCAAGGAATATTTTTGAATAATTAAATGA
Organism: Phyllostomus hastatus; assembly: GCF_019186645.2. Taxonomy (NCBI): domain Eukaryota; kingdom Metazoa; phylum Chordata; class Mammalia; order Chiroptera; family Phyllostomidae; genus Phyllostomus; species Phyllostomus hastatus. Next base: position 111,736 of record NW_025333963.1, on the reverse strand, counting down.
ACATATAAAAGTGTAATATTTTCTTTATTTTATCATAATGAAATGATATGTATATTTATTTATAACATTTTTTACACAATGTTTTCACATCTTCATGTGTAATTATACATGGAGTTGCCCCATTTTTATTAATTTCTGTGTTAAATTTTATTAAAGAGATATGCCACTTTTCTTCTTAGCAACTCCAAGTAATGAACATTTACCATATTTCGCCATGTATAGTGCACACTTCTTTGCCCACATTTTTGAGAGACAAATAAGGATGCACATTACACATGGGTATAATGCGTATGATAATCCTGTGTATAATGCATACAAAAAATGTGGGTGTGCATTATACATGGCAAAACACAGTAACTTGTTTCTGAATTATCTTTTAATGAGCTATTTGACAATGAATATTTTTTCATAATTATCTTGTATATACTTACACATATAATTAGGATAATTTCTAGAGCTGGAATTGTTAGGTCATGTCCTTTATTAAGAATTTTGAGGGGGCCTTTGATCAAAATGGCATAGTAGGTAAATGGGGTACTTGCATCCTCCCACACCCACATGAAAATTACAACTAAACTACAGAACAACCATTGCTCAGAACCATTTGAAGTCTAGCTGAACATAAATCCTACAAGTAAGGATATAAAGATGAAGCCACAAGGAAACTGGCATGGAGGATGAAGATGTGGAATGGGCTGGTCCCACACCCAGTTGTGGCCAATAAATATCGCTTTGATCTTCAAAACTCCTTAATCTTTCTGGACTAATGATCTGGAGATATGGTGAAAAGAGCACAGTCTTTGGAGTCATCAGACTACAACACAGTTGGGGAAGAGGTTATGAATAAAAGGGCATGGTTAGGGCTGCTCCTTTGTCCATGAGAGTCATTCATGCATCAAAAGGGAGATTAAAATTCTTTGTAAAGGAAATGCATAAAGAAATAAGATGAGGCAATAACAGTCTTTGACATCTGACATGGATTTGGCCATATTTCAAGTTTCAGTCACAGAAATGTTGTACATCATATTCAAGTAGAGGGTGGTCTGGGGTTTAACTTGACAAAAATTCCTTGAGGTTTTGTGTGCTGTGGGTGTTTAATTGAAACCCAGTGGGCTACCATAGCCCCATGTAGCAGAGTGAATTCATTCAACCATCAAGTTGTGTGGACTGCTGGGCCACATTTTGGGGTAGAGAATATGTCATCAACCTCAGGTGTTGTGCAGGTAGCAGTATTCATTGTATAGTAATGTTACAGGGTGCAGCCAAGAAGGGGGCACCAAAAAGGGATTTGGAATGGGGTCCAGAACTCATGGTGTTCAGGAAATATTAGGATGTTCCCTCCCATAGGTGTGAGCTGGGGGAAGGGACAAATGGAGCAGGGCCATTGAGAGCTGTTTTGCATAGCAACAGCTTTGGAGCTAACCTCTGGCATGGTCATTTAACATATCTATAACATTTAACTGATTACATAGATATGTTAAATAGCTGTAGCCATGCTCTAAGCCAGGAGAATGGAAGAAACTTCCACACCAAGATGTAACTGGGGGGGCAGGTCCCCCGAGTTACAGCACCTGTGTGGGAGCTTGGAGAAGATGGCTCCATGACATGGGGCACGCTTGCCTAGACCCACTATGGCAGCCCAGTAAAGCTGGAAGGATATGGGAGTGCTGGCTAGTGTAGCCGATTGTGGGAGGTATTGGAAATGGGGCTACAGAAGATTGGTGTGCGGATTTAGACTGGGACACCACAACCATGGGAAAGAGAGAGACCCAGCAGCCATTGTGCAGGAGGACCACAGCCAGTGGCAATAGAGGAGAGAATCACCTGGCTTTGCCAGAGTGGGGACTCCTGCGGTCATTGTGCAGGGAGGACCACAGCCAGTGTGGAGAGAACCACTCGGTCTTTAGCAGAGTGGGGACTTCCACAGCCATGAGAAGAATCACCATGAGGCTTTAACCGACAACCACCACTCAGCTTTAGCAGAGTGGCGACCCCCCTCCTTGCAGCCATTGTAGAGAGAGAACCATGTGGCTTGGCCAGAGTAGGGACTCCCGAGGCCATTGTGCAGAGGACCACGCAGCTGTGGCAGTGAAGGAGAGCCACACGGCTATGGCAATAGAGGGGAGAACTGCACAGCTTTGCCAGAGTGGGGATCCCCGCAGCTTTAGAAGTGGGAACCATCACCCAGCTTTAGGAGAGATCCTGGCGACACAGCTAATGGTGCTGGGAATGGAGGGAGGCCTACCAGCCAAGATGGATTACTGGGAAGAACTGGGGACTGCCTGAGCCATGGACTTCTATTTCTTTTCCTGAGATATGGTACCCCAGACTAGGCAAAGGGGGAATGAAGGACTGTGTGTTTGTGGGTATTTGAAGGGACTTTGGGATTTTGATGAAGACATTAGGTCACTAATTTAAGTCTGTACAGTATTAAATAAACATTTCCTTTCCTTTTCACCAATCTCTGGCATTGAGAGATGTCTTTCCTATATGGCAGCGGACATAACAAACCTGGTGGGGGGGTCCTTTCAATAATAGTATGTCAACACTTTTTTGGCCCCCCTTTGTTCTGTAACAGTAACAGCAACTCAGGAACATTTTCCCTGCCAAAATTCTAGACCCCAAGTTAACTGGTTAATTCAGCAGTGGTATCCTGCAGAATGTTCTGCAATTAGGTGCATGAAGGAGAGTGCCTCAGAGACCAGCAGGTGGCAGCCGCCACCACAAGAAAAATGCTTTTGAATGCCAGGAGACTGCAGGATCACACTTCCTCCACCTGCTTTGGGGAGAGAGGCAGGGGAAGGAGAGGCTCTCTGAGTGATCAAGCATTACATTTTCCATTAGAGATCAAACACTTCTTAAAGGTGTGATTAAATTGTCAGATTGTTAGGTTTAAACTAGGTTTGGACTTTAATTTTTTTTTCTCTTGCTAACCAGTGAATGGCATTTGGGAGGGATATTGGATTCTAGACTAAAATAAAGAGTAAACTATTTCTCTAACATCACCTGAATCGCAGTGTGCCCTTGTGTATGGTCATTCAGATTTCTTCTGGGATAAGGTTTTCAGAACAATAAAGAATGGTTCAAATGAGTATATATTAACTTACCTTTCTCTCTCTTTTTCCCATCCTTCTTTCCTTGTCTTTGAGTTTGGGAAGTTGAGAGGGATTTTAAATTTGTATCTATAGCCCATTTACTCCTGTGTGATTCTCCCTTCTCTCCGTTTAGGAGAATGCTCTGCAGACAAGAAGGTTTCCAATAAACCTCCATTTAGCAACACTTTACTGAAGGTTCAGCACATAGGAGGCTCTATGATAAAGGCAGGATATATGAAGAAGAAAAGGCTGGCCTTCATTTACACACAGGGAGCAAGAAAATAAGGCATTTAAATAAATGGTTGTTATAAATAACCAGTTGAAGAAAAAAAGAGTAGAGACTAATTTTTTAAAGATTTTATTTTAATTTATTTATTTTTTTAGAGAGTAGAAGGGAGGGAGAAAGATAGAGAGAGAAACATCAATGCATGGTTGCCTCTCACACGGCCCCCACTGGTGACCTGGGGGGGTCACAACCTAGGCATGAGGCCTGACTGGGAATCGAACCTGTAATGCTTTGGCTTTCAGCTTGCACTCAATCCACTGAACTATGCCAGCCAGGGCGAGCCTAATTTTTATACTTACTTTTTCTAAGCCCATGGTTGTGAAGCCATCCTATATCCTGAGTCAGTTTACTTTTCTTTTTCTTTTGCTAATTGTTTACCTTGCATTTCCATGCCACTTATCATGTTTTAGTCAGTCCTCTGTTCAGTTTTTCCTACCAGTCTGTGCATGTCTTTGCAGCAAGATCTATGTCTAATTCACTTCATAAAGCTCTGGGTCCTGGCAAAATTCTGGATACATAGAAATGTTGAGTGTGAAGCAATGTCACTCTCAGCCTGTGCAAAGATATATGTTCAAAGATGTTAACTGCAATGCTGCTTATAATAATAAAAATTTAGGAGCCTGTTAGCCAACCAATAGAGGTATATTACAAACTAAGGGATATTATGTGGGCATTAAAATTATTAAAGCAGTCCAATATTGTTGATCTCAAAAGATGTCCATGGGAAATTTTGAGTGGAAAATGAGATTATTGGGTAATATACAACAAAGTCTGTCTAGAAAAGATGCAGCCATTGTTAATATAATGAGAACAGTTTGCATGACATTGATATAACCTGGCAGCCAAGGAGAGTAGACTGGAATGCATATGTGTGCACAAAGACAACTTCACTGTATTAGTCAGTTGGGTGGCAGAAGCAGTTGAACGAGTATGTGCACTGTGTGGCCATTGCATTCAAAATGACTGAGAGAGCAGAAAAACAATCTGCATCAAATTTTGTGTTAAGCTTGAGCATTGCTCCATGGAAACTATTCAGATGATTCAGGAGGCTTTTGGAGATGATGCAATCAATGAGTGCAGTGCAAATGAAAATGTGGCACAAACACTTCAAAGGTGGTCAAGAATCTGTTGAAAGTGATCCATGGTCTGAAAGGCCTGCAACAAGCAGAACATCTACAGGCTACAGTCTGAAAAGATTGTGATTTACAGTGCAAGAACAAGAAGCTGATCCAAAAATTGTTTCTGAGATTTTGACACAGGATCTTGGTACGAAACATGTCATAGTCAGAGGACTTCTGGCCAAGATGGAGGCATAGGTACACATTCTGTGCCTCCTCACACAACCACAATAAGATCAGCAACAATTTAGAAATAAGATAACCACCAGATCTGACAGAAAATTGAACTGTATGGAAATTGGACAACCAAAGAGTTAAAATATGCACATTCATCCAGCCTGATAGGAAGGGCGGAGTCGGGCAGCCAGGTGGAGAGGGGTCAGGCACAAAAAGCAGTGGCACTGGTCGACTAAGTCATCCCAGGCACATAAGGCATCCTAGGCACAAGACCGCAGTGGGCGGGCCCTGGGCGCTCAGGCAGCTGGCAGACCAAGCGAGGCAGCAGCTGTGAATCAAGGTACTGTGCACAAGTCATTGGGCTGTCTGGGTGATCCCACATTCGTGCACAGATAAACCAGGTGAAATTGGGCAGTGAGACAAACCATGCAACCCAGGGTCCCAGTGCTGGGAAATAGAGCCTCGGGGCACTGATTAAAAACACCTGTGGGGACTGAGCCACAGGGAGACTCCAAGCCTCACAGGAGAGTGTGTTGGACAGATCCACAGGGTCCTAGAACATGCACAAGCCCACCAACATGGCAATTAGCACCAGAAAACCCCAGTTAGCCTGTGGGAAGCGGCTGAAGGGACTGAAATCCAGCAGAGAGCAGAGCAAGCACCATTGTTCCCTCTTGGACCCTGCCCCCACATACAGCATCACAACCCAATGAATGGGTTGCCCTGCCCTGGTGAACACCTAAGCCTCCACCCCTCATACATAATAGGCATGACAAGAAAAAAAATGGCCCGAATGAAAGAACAGATCAAACTCCAGAAAAAATACAACTAGGTGACCAAGAGATAGCCAACCTATAAGATGCACCCTTCAAAGCACTGGTGATCAGGATGCTCACAGAATTGGTTGAATTTGGTCACAAATTAGATGATAAAATGAAGGCTATGATAAGTGAAATGAAGGAAAATGCACAGGGAACCAACAGTGATGGGAAGAAAACTGGGACTCAAATCAGTGGAGTGGACCAGAAGGAAGACAGAAACAACCAAACAGAAAAGAATGGAGAAATAAGAATTCCAAAAAAATTAGGAGAGGCTTAGGAACCTCCAGGATATGTAAAAGTTCCAACATCTGAATTATAGGGGTACCAGAAGGGGAAGAGGAAGAGCAACAAGTGGAAAAGTTATTTGAACAAATAATAAAGGAGGACTTCCCCAATCTGGCAAAGGAAATAGACTTCCAGGAAGTCCAGGAAGGTCAGAGAGTCCCAAAGATGTTGGACCCAAGGAGGAACACACCAAGGCACATCATAATTACATTAGCCAAGGTACAAATGAAGGAGAGAATCCTAGAAGCAGCAAGAGATAAGGAGACAGTAACCTACAAAGGAGTTCCCATCAGACTGTCAGCTGATTTCTCCAAAGAGACCTTGCAGTCAAGAAGAGGCTGGAAAGAAGTATTCCAAGTCATGAAAGGCAAGGACCTACACCCAAGATTGCTCTATTCAGCAAAGGTTTCATTTAGAATGGAAGGGCAGATAAATTGCTTCCCAGATAAGGTCAAGTTAAAGGAGTTCATCATTACCAAGCCCTTATTTTATGAAATGTTAAAGGGACTTATCTAAGAAAAAGAAGATAAAAAACATGTGTAGTAAAATGACAGCAAACTCGCAAGTGTTAACAACCACACCTAAAACAAAAACAAAAACAAACTAAGCAATCAAGTAGAACAGGAACAGAACCACGGAAATGGAGATCACATGGAGGGTTAGCAACAGGGGAGTGGGAGGAGGAGAGAGGGGGGAAAGGCACAGAGAATAAGTAGCATAGATGGTAGGTAGAAAATAGACAGTGGGAGGGTAAGAATAGTATGGGAAATGTAGAAGCTAAAGAACTTATGATACATGGACATGAACTAAAGAGGGGGAATGTGGGTGGGAGAGGGTGTGCAGGGTAGAGGGGAGTGAAGGAGGGAAATGGGACAACTGTAATAGCATAATCAATAAAATATATTTAATAAAGTAAAATAAAAAGAGCAAGCGTAGGATATGGGGTTGGTAAAAACTCACCTGCATACCCCATGGACATGAACAAAGGAAGGGGCATTGTCGGAGGAAGTAAGTGGTGCTGGGGAAAAAGGGGAAAAAAAACATGTCATGGCCAAATTCGTTCCATGGCTTCTAACACCAGAGTGGAAGGAAAGTCATGCTGCAGTTGCTAATGACTTGATTTAAACCACTACCAATGAACCAGGTTTCCTTAAGAAGGTCATAAACAGAGACAAATTGGGGGTCTATGGTTATGATCTGGGAACAAAGGTCCAGTCACCCCAGTGGAAGTCACATGGTTCTCAGTGCCCAAAAAAGGCAGAGCAAAGTTGCAAGAGGATCAAGACCATGCTTTGAACAATGGAAGAGATTCTGGGAAAACTCTGTGAGGCCCCAAGGTGCCTGCTTTTAAGACTGAGGTGTCATTGTCCTATGTACAATATTTTTTGTATCTTGTATCTGCTTCCATACATGTCTCTATTTTACATATTATATGGCTGGATAACTTCTGGACAGACCTCGTATATACTATGCAATATCATATGTGCAAAATTATACATATTTAACTATGTGTTCATATTCCTGGTAGTGCAGTCTTTAAAATGTTTATAGAAGTTTATATGATGGGTTAGATTTTGTGTGTTTTTAATTTCCTTTTGTATGTTTTGCCACATTAAAAATTTTATAAATAAGTAAATTTTATTAAAAAAGCAACAACAAAGATGTTTTTCAATGGTCATTAAAATCTAATTGTATTTCCCCATTATGCACAAGATATTTTCCCACTAAAAATAATTATCTGGCCTCAATGCAACAGTGAAGTTGCAAGATCTATCAGAATTAATCTGATGAGGTTCTTTACTACAACCTGTTTTTACGCAAACAGCCTACAGCTTCCCTTGTAGCTTCAGAGATAATTCAGATGACTAAACTAGGTCTTCAGAAATAAGGTGGGAGGCCACAAGATGGATAGTAGGTTGACCAAGAGGCAGAGGAAGAGCAAAAGCAATGTGTGATTAAGAGGGTCTGTGATGCTATTACTAAGTCCAGCATTTGATTGTGAAGCTATCATTTTGTATTTGTACACTCTACATTAAGATCCCAGTTTCCAGCTTCATGGTGACTCCAGAGACCCAGAATAACTAGGTGCTGAGGCAAGAAAGCTAACAATTTGTAAGACCTAGACTTTCTTATTTGACCCCACTCATCTTACCCTCACCCTGAAGTGTACCCCTTTAGACATGGAGCAGGGCCATTGAGAGTTATTTGGCATATCAATAATAGTAGGTAAGCTTCATACCTATATGCAGAATGGTTATTTTGCATATCAATAAAGCAGACTAGTCTTCCAGCCTGAGTGAAAACAGAAAAGTATGCATGACTTTAATCTATGATGTAACTGGGAATCATCTCCTTCAGTTACTATGGCTGTGGGAGAGCTTGAACACAGTTTGCTCCATGCCACAGGGGCCATACTTGCCTGGACTAACTATAGTAGCCCATAAAGGCTGAAAATACAGGAGTACTAGCAAGTGTAGCTGATTGAGGGAGGAGTCAGAAATGGATTTATGGAGGAGGTTCTAGTCTGGGATTTAAACTAAAGGCGGTCTGCCAGGAGGGACGAGAGGACAATGCGCGACCACGCAGGAAGAAAAAAAGTGAAAGGACTCTTGCTGGTGGGCCATGAGAAGGTTCTACCTGGTCTTGGATTAAGAACTAGAGATCGTGGTGACAGAGCTGATGGTGCTGGTGATTGCAGGAGACCTGCCCAGCTGAGCACAGATTACTGGGAGGACCTGGGAGTCTAGCTGAACTACAGACTTCTATTTCTTTCCTTGAGATATGGTACTCCTGACTGGCCTGTGTTAAGGGGTGAAGGCAGGATTGTGTGTGTGAGTTTGTGTGTGATTTTAAAATTTTAACAGCGATATTGGCCATTCCTCTAAACCTGTATTTTTACAGAACAAACAAGGGGGACCTGGGATGATATATTATTACTGAAAGAAACCCCCAGGTCCGTTAAGTCCACCACCTATAGGAAAGATGTCTCTCAATGCCAGAGATTCGTGAAAAGAAAAGGAAATGTTTATTTAATGCTGTACAGACTTAAAGTAGTGACCTAATGTCTTCGTCAAAATCCTAAAGTCCCTTAAAACACCCACAAACAGACACAGTCCTTCTTTCCCCCTTTGCCCAGTCCAGAGTACCGTATCTCAGGAAAGGAAACAGAAGTCCTTGGCTCAGGAAGTCCTCTGGTTCTTCCCAGTTAGTACTCCATCTCAACTGGGAGACCTCCCTGGGTTCCTGGCACCCTCAGCTGTGTCTCCAGGATCTCTGCTAAAGCTGGGTGGTGGTTCCCCCTTCTAAAGCTGTGGGGGTCCCCACTCTGGCAAAGGCATGTGGTCCTCTCTCTCAGGGCCATGGGAGTCCCCACTCAGCCCAAACCGAGTGCTTCTCTCTCTGAGCAGAATGGCTGCAAGTGGGTGGGGGTGCGGTCCGCCACTCTGCCAAAGCCAAGTGGCAGTTCTCTGCTAAAGCCGCATGGTGATTCTCTCTCTCAGGGCTGCGGGAGGCTCCACTTTGCCAAAGCCACGTGGTTCTCTCCCCAATGGCTGCCGAGTCTGGGTTTAAATCCCTGCGCCAATCTTCCTCTGCAGCCCCATTTCCAACTCCTCCCACACTCAGCTTCACATGCCAGAACTCATATCCTTCCAGTTTTACTGGGCTGCCATCATTAGTCTGGGCAGGCGTGGCTCCATGTCATGGAGCCAATCATTTCCAAGCTCCCACGCAGGCACTGTAACTTGGGGTGGGGGGGACCTGCCCCCCAGTTACGTCTTGGTGGGGAAGTTCCTTTGTATCCCCCTGGCCCAGAGCATGGCCACAGCTATTTAACATATCTAAGCGACCAGCCAAAGGTTATAGATATGTTAAATGACCATGCCAGAGGTTAGCTGCAAGGCCATTGCTATGCAAAACAGCTTTCAATGGCCCTGCTCCATTTGTCCCTTCCCCCAACCCACACCTGAGGGGTGGCGGGGGCGGGGGGGGGGGCAGTGAGGACATCCTAAAATCTCCTGGATACCTTGAGTTCTGGACCCCATTCCAAATCCCTATTTGGGGTCCCCCTCTTGGCTTCACCCTGTTACAGTATAACTTTTGAATACATAGTTCCTTTCCTTTTTACCAAACTCTGGCATTGAGAGCCACAGTGCCTAACACCTGGCAGTGGGCAAAAACCCTACAGTGACAGAAAGACCTTGGGGGAGTGGGATTGTTTTCATAACAGTATCTGGGCTCTCCTCCCAATGGGTTCCTTTCAGTAACAGTTTTGGTGCCCAAAGTGTGGCTGAGAATTGCCTGTGGCAGACTGACCCCCTCAGGTGTGGGAGAGTGATACTGTGGGATTTTTCCAGTCTCTAGAAATTCTCTGCACCCCTTGTGAGGTCATCGGTCACCTAATCACCCCCAGAAGGCTGAAAAGGAAACAGAATGTGGAAGAGATCAGAAAAGTGAAGCTGTCTGGTTGAGTATTTGTTTCTGAGCACTGTTTTGGAATAATGGATTGGAGTTATGGACAATAGCTTGGGATATACATGGTTTTTATGTGGTCTATATTTTCTTTGTTATGGGTTTTTGGATATTCTGCTAGGACAGTATGAATAGTTCTGAACTGTCACCTAAGGTGAGCTCGTTGACTAGAATTCTAGAGGATTGGGAGGCTTACTGCTGTAATCTGATATCTAAGGATCCACTGTCTAAGGTTTATTGTTGTAACACAGTTTGGCCTATGTATGTATGTGTGTGTGTGTGTGTGTGTGTGTGTGTGTTTTGTTTGTTTGTTTTTTTTTAGAGGGAAGGGAGGGAGAAAGAGAGAGAGAAACATCAATGTGCAGTTGCTGGGGGTCATGGCCTGCAACCCAGGCATGTACCTTGACTGGGAATCGAACCTGCGACACTTTGGTTCGCAGCCCGTGCTCAATCCACTGAGCTACACCAGCCAGGGCCTACATATGTTTTCAATGGTGAGAAAAGGTGTCCTGTGAATGGTTCCCTCAGTTACTGCATCATTAAGCAATTGAAACAGTATCAAAGACAGTGGGAAAACTGGGAGGAGCAATGCTATCTCAATGCGTTATCATTGCATAATAGCGTTTTGTGGGAGACACAGAATCATGTGTTGGTTCAGAAAAAAAAGGTGGTCTCAAAACCCCTCCCTGATAGTAGAATACAGGAAGAGAAGGATGATTAGACAAACCTCATTAATGCTCAGAACCCAGGGGTTAGAGCCTCCCAGGTGTTAGGGACTACTGCGGCACCACCCCCTCCACAGGTAGTGAGGGCCACCATGGCACTGCCACCCTCTCAGGTGGTAGGGGTCGACACCATACCACTCTCTCTGCAAGTGGGTGGGGTCTCTACAGCACCATCCCCTCCACAGGTAGGGGTCTCCTGAGTACCGCCTCTTCTGGGAACTACCCCTGAAGTGAAGTGGAGACTGTGAAGCCAACTGCTCCACCTCCAGCTGCTGAGGAATGTGTTTCAACCCCCAAATTCACCAGGGCACCCCCTATAACCAGGGTACCCTCCTCCAAAATTGTAGCAAGCCAATGCCCTTTGAGGCAATATTCTATAGGTGGAATAAATGAAGAAGTCTAGCCACTGGCTACTACTGGGCCCACACTCCATTCTCCACTTTGGGCTTACTGAACTGGAGGAGTTCCAACTCTTCATACATGGATGATCCTCAGAAAATGGCAGATTTCATAGCCTCCATTTTTGCCACTCACCACCCAAACTGGGCAGATGTAGAGGCTCTCCTAGGCATTTTGCTAATGGCAGATGAGAGATGGCTGATTCTAAGTAGGACTGAGCAGGAGGCCTAGTGCCTCTACGAAGAGGATTGCCAGGGGATTCCTGACCCAGCTGGGGCAATTCCTTGGGTGAGCCCTAACTGGGACCTGAATAATAGTGGGAGCCTAGCTTCTTTGAAACATTACAGAAGGTGCATATTAAAAGGGCTTAGAAAAGGAGTACCCAAGCAGAGGAGCCTGAAGTTGATACAGACTCTTCAGCAGAGGCCAGGTGAGGATACCTCTGAATTTTCAGAGAGCATCAATCAGACTTATGGAAAATACACTGATGCAGGCCCAGAGGCACCAGAAAATGTAAGAGTGATAAACATGACTTTTATTGGGCAGAGTGCACCAGATATCAGAAACAAAATCCAGCATGTAGATGGGGTACTGGGAATGAGTTCATCCCAGCTGGTGGACATAGCATTTGAAGTCTACGATGCCTGGGGTGCAAGGAAGGCAAAACAGGCCATGGTGTTTTTAGAAACAGCCCCAGAAGACCAAAAAAAGAGGCAGAACCCTAAAACAGAGAAAGGAGACTCATTTGTTGCCACCTACTGTGTCTGTTGAAAGAGGGACTCTAAAGAGACAAGGAAAGGCCCAATAGATATCAATCAATGTGCCTATTTCAAGGAGGAGAGTCACTGGAGGAATGAGTGCCTGAATCACAAAATGGAAAATAGGAGTGAGAATTCAGGACAAGCAAAGTTAAAACAGAGTTTGGAGGCTGATGGTGAATGAGGAGGCCCAGGGCCTTCATTGGACATCTCTTGACCTATTACCATTTCCCCACGAGAACCCCAGGTGCAGGTGACTCTGGGGAACAAGCCAATTGATTCCCTTGTAGACATGGGAGCTACATATTCAGTGTTGAACACAAAGTTATCTGGGAAAAGTTAGAATGAAATAATGGTTATTGGAGTGTCTGGCCTGTTACAAAAACAGACATTCCTGCAACCACTGGAATGCCAGCTGGGCGATCAAATGCTCACATGTAGCTTTCTGTATAAGCCAGGTTGTCCCACTCCATTGTTGGGCTGAGATTTGCTTTGTAAACTGTATGTGCAAATAACCTTTTCTCTTGAGAGACAGCAGTCATGTGTAGAAAGAAGTCCCACTGGAACATGCCCTCTGGATGCAGGTGTTCCTGACCTGTCCGTAAGGTCACACAGGTGAACCCTTCCTCCCTGAAATCAGCAAACAGGTTGTTCAAACTGTTTGGGCTGATGGAACTTCAGGTAAAGCAGTTAACATGCAACCCATAAAAATAAATATGAAAGAACAGGCACAGGTCCCATGACAGAAGCAGTATACCCTCAAGAAGGAGGCTTTAGAGAGAATCTAGCTGGTGTTGCAAAAGATTTTAAATCAGGATTAATTCAGACATGCCCATCACCCTACAATATTCCCCTTCTGCCAGTCAAAAAGCCGCACTTGCTGGGACCAGCTCAGGGTGGAGGTCCCTGAGTGGGGGTCAATGGGAGATTAAGCAAGACACAGACACAGACAGCTTAAGGAAAAGTGGGGACCAGGTGGGACATCATCCTCTGATGGAGAGACAATGATCCTGAACATGATCTCCATGTTTATTTTATAAGGGTTAGTTAGATAAAGCTCAAGGATGTTTTGCAGACTCAGGGAAAAACTGCAGGCATAATTGCTCCATTCCCAGACTATCTAAATGATAAACATTTCTTCTGCAAAAGTTACAGTCACATTCAGCCGAAGCTTGTGGTTAACTATCTCCTTCTTAACTCCTGCAGGTTCCGGCTGTATGATGCCAGCCTTCACCATCTTCCACAGCACTCTGATGAATATTGGTTCTTACAGGATCCCAGGGCCATAAATGATATTGTTCAGGATATTCACCCTATGGTGCCTAACCCTTACACCCTGTTGACCATGATGCCTGGGAACAGCAAATGGTTTTCAGTCCTAAACTTTGAAGGAAGTCTTTTTCTGCATCTGAATAGATGAGCAGGATCAACTATTTGCCTTTGAATGACAGAACCCAGAGACTAAGCCCATGCTCCAATATTGCTGGACTGTGTTGCCACAGGATTTAAGAACTCCTGGACCAGAGACAAAAAAATGGCCCAAAGGAAAGAACAAATCAAAGTGCCAGAAAAAAAATACAACTAAATGATGAAGAGATAGCCAACCTATCACATGCACAGTTCAAAACACTGGTAAGCAGGATGCTCACAGAATTAGTTGAGTATGGTCACAAAATAGAGGAAAAAATGAAGGCTATGAAAAGTGATATAAAGGAAAATGTACAGGGAATCATCAATGACAGGAAGGAACCCAGGACTCAAATCAGTGGTTTGCAGCAGAAGAAAGAAATAAACAGTCAACCAGAACAGAATGAAGAAATAAGAATGCAAAAAAAAAAATGAGGAGAGGCTTAGGAACCTCTGGGACAACTTTAAATGTTCCAATATCAGAATCATAAGGGTGCCAGAAGGAGAAGAGGAAGACCAAGAAGTTGAAAACTTATTTGAACAAATAATGAAGAACTTCCCCAATCTGGCAAAGGAAATAGACTTCCAGGAAATCCAGGAAATTCACAGAGTCCCAAAGAAGTGGGACCCAAGGAAGCACACACCAAGGCACATCATAATTACATTAGCAAAGATTAAAGATAAGGAGAGAATCCTAGAAGCAGCAAGAGAAAAGGAGACTGCTACCTACAAAGGAGTTCCCATTAGACTATCAGCTGATTTCTCAAAAGAAACCTTGCAGGCAAGAAGGGGATGGAAAGAAGTATTTGAAGTCATAAAAGGCAAGGCCCTACATGTGAGATTACTCTATCCAGCAAAGCTATCATTTAGAATTAAAGGACAGATAAAGTGCTTCCCAGATAAGGTCAAGTTAAAGGAGTTCATCATCACCAAGCCCTTATTATGTGAAATGTTAAAGGGATTTACTAAGAAAAAGAAGATAAAAAACTATGAACAGTAAAATGACAACAAACTCACAACTATCAATGGAACCTAAAAAACCAAAAATGAACCAAGCAAACAACTAGATCAGGTAGAGAATCACTGAAATAGAGACCATATGGAGGTTTATCAGTGGGGAAAGGGAGGGGTAGAATGGCTGAAAAGGTACAGAAAATAAGAAGCATAAATGGTAGGTACAAAATAGACAGGGGGAGGTTAAGAATAGTATGAGAAATGGAGAAGCCAAAGAACTTATATGTATGACCCATGGATGTGAACTAAGGTAGGGGAATGATGTTGGGGGTGGTACAAGGCAGAGGGGATTAAAAGGGAGAAAAAATAAGACAACTTTAATAGCATAATCAATAAAATATATTTTGAAAAGATTAACATGGTATTGATACCATCAATACTTTCAACTGAATTAAATCTAAGTCTTTTCTCATTCAGTTGTGGCAATAAGCAAAATAATTTAATAACAACATGGGAGCCTAGCAAGTGTCTACTGGGATCCATCTCATGTGAACAAAAATTGGTTTCTCACATGGTTTTCCTTCAAAATAAAAATAGAAAATAAATTATTAACCAAATTGATCACAGAATATCACTGTCCTTTGACTTGTTGCACAACTGGATTTTTTTTTTAATATAAAGGAGATTTTTTTGTATTTTTTAAAAATTTTATTTACATTGTTGTTGCAGTACAATTTTCTATCTTTTACTCCCCATCCCACCCACCCACCCAGCCCTCTTCTCCTTTCTCCCACTTCCACCTGTCCCTAGTTTTTATCCATGTGTCCTTTATACTCGTTTCTGTAAACCCTTCCCCTTCTCCCCTGAAATTCCCCTGAAATTCTCTCTCCTTTCCCCTCTGAACTCTGTCAGCCTGTTCTCTATTTCAGTGTCTTTGGTTATATTTTGCTTGTTTCTTTGTTTTGTTTTTTAGGTTCCTGTTAAAGGTGAGATCATATGGTATTTGTCTTACACTGTCTGGCTTATTACACTTAGCATAATGTTTTCCAGTTGCATCCACACTGTTGCAAAGGGTAGGAGCTCCTCTCTTTCTGCTGCATAGAATTCCATTGTGTAAATGTACCATAGTTTTTTGATTCATTCATTTACTCATGGGCATTTAGGTTGCATCCAACACTTGGCTATTGTAAATTGTGCTGCTATGAACATTGGGGTGCATAGGTTCTTTTGGATTGGTGTTTCAGGGTTCTTAGGATATAATCCCAGCAGTGGAATTGCTGGGTCAAAAGGAAGATCCATTTTCAGTTTTCTGAGGAAGTTCCATACTGTTTTTCACCGTGGTTGTACCAGTCCGCAGTCCCACCAATAGTGCACTAGGGTCCCCTTTTCTCCACAACCTCTCCAACACTTGTTGTTTGTTGCTTTGTTTATGATGGCCATTCTGACTGGTGTAAAGTGGTATCTCATTGTGGTTTTAATTTGCATCTCTCTGATAGGTAGTGATACTGAGCTTTTCACGTGTCTCTGGACCCTCTGTATGTTCTCCTTGGAGAATTGTCTGTTCAAGTCCTTTGCCCATGTTTTAATTGGGTTGTTTGTCTTCTTAGAGTGGAGTCATGTAAGTTCTTTATATATTTTGGAGATTAAACCCTTGTCTGAGGTATCATTGGCAAATATGTTTTCCCATACAGTTGGTTCTCTTTTTATTTTAATACAGTTTTCTTTAGCTGTGAAGAAGTTTTTTATTTTGATGAGATCTCATTTGTTTATTCTTTCATTTATGTCCCTTGCTCTGGGGGATGTATCAGTAAAAATATTGCTGCGTGAAATATCTGGGATTTTTCTGCTTATGCTTTCCTCTAGGACTTTAATGGTGACATGGCTTATGTTTAAGTCTTTTATCCACCTTGAATTTATTTTTGTGTATAGTGTAAGTTGGTGCTCGAGTTTCATTTTTTTAGAATATTTATTTATTTATTTTTAGAGAGGGAAGGGAGGGACATAGAGAGAAAAACATCAATGTGCAGTTGCTGGGGGTTATGGCCTGCAACCCAGGCGTGTACCCTGGTTGGGAATCGAACCTGCGACACTTTGGTTTGCAGCCCACGCTCAATCCACTGAGCTATACCAGCCAGGTAGTCGAGCTTCATTTTTTTGCACATAGCTGTCCAGTTTTCCCAACACCATTTATTGAAAAGACTGTTTTTACTCCATTTTATGTTGCTGCCTCCTTTGTCAAATGTTAATTGATCATAGAGACTTGGGTTTATTTCTGGACTCTCTGATCTGTTCCATTGGTCCATGTGCCTGTTTTTATGCCAGTACCAGGCTGTTTTGATTACAGTGGCCTTGTAATACAGTTTGTTATCAGGTATTGTGATCCCTTTTACTTTACTCTTCCTTCTCAAAATTGCAGAAGCTATTCGGGGTCGTTTATGGTTCCATATAAATTTTTGAAGTGTTTGTTCTATGTCTGTGAAATATGCCAGTGGTACTTTAATAGGTATTGCATTGAATCTGTAAATTGCTTTGGGTAGTATGGACATTTTGATGATGTTAATTCTTTTAATCCATGAACATGGTATATGTTTCCATTTGTTTGTGTCTTCCTTAATTTCTTTCTTCAGTGTTGTGACATCTGGAATTGTTAATAGAATATGGCACATGGCTAATGCTTTCTTTGTGCGTTACTACTTTATTAAGTTTCTATGATTCACCATCTTTTCTTATACAACATATAGAACTATTAAACAAGGAAATTTTGAATAATGAGTTACTTGCATTTAATCCTAGATTTCAATTTTCTTGATGTCTTCTTCCCAACAGGGTCCTACATTGTTTTAATGTAACTCCTTGACTACTCTTAGGTGATTTAAAAGTTTGCCATGTGGCATGTCCAAAGAGAATGGAACAAAGAAAAGATTTTTTCTTTTTTTTAAATTTTATTTTATTGATTACACTATTACAATTGTTCCAGTTTTTCCCTCTTTGCTCACCTCCACCCAGCTCCCCCACACCCCCAGGCAATCTATGGGTCATGCATATATGTTATTTGGCTATTCTATATCCTGTGCTGTATTTTACAACCTCATGGACATTTTATAACTACAAATTTGCACTTCTCAGTCCCTTCATGCTTTTGCTCATCCCCTTGGCCCTTTCTCTTCTGGCAACCATCAACATGCTCTCTGCGTATATGATTCTGTTTCTCTTATGCTTGTTTGTTTATTTTTTTTAGGTTAAATTGTTGATAGATATTTATTTGTTGTCATTTTATTGTTCATATATTTTTTCCTTCTTATTCTTGTAGAAGACCCTTCAATATTTCATATAATGACAGTTTGGTGACAATGAACTCCTTTAGCTTTTTCTTGTCTGGGATGCTCTTTATCTGTTCTTCAATTCTAAATGATAGCTTTGCTGGCTGGAGTAAACTTGGCTATAGGTACTTGCTTTCCATCACTTTGAATGTTTCTTGCCAATCCCTTCTAACCTGTAAAATTTTATTTAAGAAATCAGCTGACAGTCTTATGGGGGCTCCCTTTTAGGTAACCAATTACTTTTCTCTTGCTGCTTTTAAGGTTTTCTGTTTGTTTTTAACCTTTGGGCATTTTAATCGTGATGTGTCCTGGGGTGGGCCTCTTTGAAGTCATCTTGTTTGGGACTCTGTGCTTTCTGGACTTGTATGTCTATTTTCTTCATCAAGTTAGGGAAGTGTTCTTTCATTATTTTTTCAAATCATTTTCCAAATTCTTTCTCTGCTTTCTCCTTTTGGCACTCCCATGATGCTAATGTTGGTACCATTGAAATTGTTCCAAAAGCTCCTTACACAATCCTCAGTTATTAGATTCTTTTTTCTTCTCGCTATTCTGATTGGATGTTTCTTTGCTTTTTTATACTTCAAGTTGCTGATTTGACTCTCAGTTTCATCCACTCTACTATTGATTCCCTATAAATTGACCTTTATTTCAACTGGTGTATCCTTCACTTATGACTGGATATTTTTTATGCCGTTGAGGTCCTCACTAAGTTCCTTGAGCATTCTTGTAACTGGTGTTTTGAACTCTGCATCTAGTACCTTTCTCATTTCCATTTTGTTTAGTTCTTTTTCTGACATTGTGTTTTATTCTTTCATTTGGGCCATGTTTCATTGCCTTCTCATTTTGGCAGCCTCCCTGTATTTGTTTCTATGTACTAGGTAGCCCTGCTATATCTCCCAGGCTTGGAAGAGAGGCCTAATGTAGTAGGTGTCCTGTAGGGTCTAGTGGCACAGCCTCCCCTGTTACTCAAGCTGGGTACTTGAGGTACACTCAGTGTATAGGCTGTGTATACTCTCCTGGTATAGTTAAGCCTTGATTGCTGTTGAGACATCCAAGGCCAGCCATTGCTTGTGTTTTGTCTGGGGTCACACAGCATAAGCAGCAAAATGATCTGTGTATGGCTTCTACTAGTGCTGGGCTTAGAAATGCCCAGGTGAGGCCAGGCTTGTGAGCCAAGGCTGGCTGCTGTTAGTGCTGAGCCTGGGGCAACTTAACAAGAGGTATAGGGCTCATTAAAGCCAGATATTGATTGTTTGAGAGAATTTAGGGAAATCTAAAGCATGGCCCAAGATAAACCATTTGTATGGAAAAGCCACTGGAAACAGCTAGGGTGGGCCCAAATATTGCATGGGATAAGGCCTAAGAGAATCACCAGGGTAGGGCAAACAGTGTGAGTAAGATTGATGGATATGTCTCAGATATGGCAATTGCCTGCCTTCTCTGTGGCTCTGTGGCTCTGTGGCAGGAGGGCTCAGAAAAGGTACAGTGGCCTCTGCCAACACTTCTGTCTGGAAGAAAGCTGCCCTCAAGTTCTTGTCCTGATGCCAGGCACTTCAGTCCTCCCCGTATTCTCTGATGTCATTCCATTTGCTGCCCTCATGCTGGAGCTCAGAGGGAAAGAGTCCAAGTCTGTGGGTGAGCCCTTTAAGAAGAACTTCCAGGGAGTCCAGCAGTTTCTGTCTCCTACAGTCTCCTACAGCCTAAATCCCCAGTGGTTTTTCCAGCCCTTGGCATCTTCCCTTCCTGGCACTAGAATCCTGGGCTGGGAGCCTGGTGTGGGGCTGGGACCCTTTGCTCCTCATATACCCCTCCCAATCTTTATCAGCTGCTTGTAGGTGTGGGGCCAGCCCTTTCCACATCTCAGCCCCTCCTACCTGTCTTCAGGTAGTTTCTTCTTTAATTCTTTAGTTTTAGGGCTCTCATTCTGCTTGATATCTGATGGTTCTGATGAAGGATTTTTCTATATTTTAGTAGCAATTTTGATGTGATAGTGCAAGGAGGCAAGCTATGCCATCTTGACTGCAAGTGACCAAAGGAAAGATTTTCTACTCAGACATCACATTCTTTATGGTAGGAGTAAGGAAACAGACAATATATAAATTTATTTTCTTTGAAAAATATTTTATTATTTATGCTATTACAGTTGTACCAATATTTCCCTTTGTTCGCCTCCACCCAGCTACCCAAGTCCCAGAGGCAATCTCCACACTGTTGTCCATGTCCATGGGGGCATTCATATATGTTTTTTCACTAATCCCTTCCCCTTCTTCAACCACATTTAACTTTCTTATATAAATTGCTGCTTAGAGAAATACTTTTTATAAAATTTCTACAGTTATTTCATGATATTCTGTTAATTGAATAATATTTCCCTTTAACATTTTATTTCAGACTGAGTTATAACAGTACTTTATACACTAGTATCCAGAAATTCCAGTGGACTTTATCACCCATAGGCCATTTCATCCTTCCCAATATACAGACTTCTGGTCCCCTGATTGAGGTTGTGCCAAGAGACCATGCCCTGCCCCCCGGCCACCCACCGCCAATGTGGGATCTCTTCTCATGTACCATAATTTTAGTTTGTTCTGCCTCTGAATGGATTGTAGATACATCTGTTGTGAAATTATCTCATTTAAAAGTTCCTCAGGGCTGGAGTACATTTGAGTGAATGTATCATAATCCTTTTACAGTTTGATCATTTGGGAGACCAAGCAGACTATGTCATCTCTCATAATGATCCTTCAGTTTCAGTAGTTGCACTATCTACTGTACTTTCTCATTTATCATCCCATTTTTAATTCACCTAGTTCAATTGCTCTGAGGTTTTCCCATGCATTTGACTTTTATGGTTTCCTTTCTTCTGAACAGTCTTAACTTTTTCACCATCATTCAGCCATATTTGGGAGAGCTGAGCAGAGATCCACAATAACTTTCCTTGAGTCTTCTCATCCAACAATAACATCATACAAGGAGCACAAGCAGCTGGAGGCCCTTTTATAACATCATTGACCATTACCCAGGAAATGGTATTAAATTAAGGAAAACTTTAATACTTTCATACAATGAACCAAAATTTGCTTGCATAATCTACATTATCAGCTTCAGAAATACTGCAATTATTATTTTCTTATTCAGAGTATATGTTATATAACACTGTTTTTAAACAATTAACAGATTGAGAATTTTCTTTTTTCCATACCTGTGCAACATATTCGGCTAACTAAAAGTTCTGAATAAAAACAAGTGAGCCCTTTCTTCATCAGCATCTAATGCAAGAGAAATAGCAGCTCAGTATCCCATGTGCAAAATCTATTTCAAAAGGTGTTTGGCAGAGTTTACAATGGTGGCCAAAGAGTGGCTTACTTCCAAAGGATAGTCTACAGCTCTGAAATGGAATGTACTCAAGATTTCTGTAAAAATGTACACATTCCAAAGGGATAAATAAGGAAACTTATGAAGGTAGGGCCAGGCCTCAGTGATACTGAAGCACTCTGAATGCAAGAAACATTTGAACCTGTAGATAATTTCTATGAATTTATTTGAACAAAACTGATGACAATTGCTGGGAAGCAAAATTCCCACATATTGAGAAAATGTCCTGAAAAAATGGCCATTTTGCATCTTATTTTATACATTACAATTAAATGAAAAGAGGTAAGTAGGTTGCATGAAATCCACTGGTAATAAGTTAGAGAGGCTGGAAAAGCAAAGCTGGGAAACCTCTGGGATTGGATAAAAAGTAAAATGATAGACACTTTTTTTACACAGGTGGGTACAGGATAGTCAACACTCAACACGATAACAATAACAATGAGGGGATTTGTGGTCTCCCCTCTGCTGCATGCCTATGTGTTGAGGGGTCCAGAAAAAGGAGATTATGTTGACATTCCAAAGGTATTTTATCTTAGATGCAAAAGACACTAGACAGGCTCAGTTAAGGTAAATTTTGACTTTTGCCAGGGAGGATTCTAGCCTAGGACATATCTACCCACCATAACCTGCTTTTAGTTAATAAGTTTTCTTTTCAGACATTTCTGTGTGGTTACTTTAGTTCTCTGAGTCTGTAAGGCTGCCACACAAACCTTCCCTGAGCTTATCAGAGTTAGTGTATGGACCCTTTTTGTCCACAGCACCATAGGCTAGAAGGAGCAGAAGGGAAAATCATCAGATAACTGTCTTTCAGGAAAGGGTTACCAGTAACTGAGTCTGCCAAACAGGGAACAAAAAGGACAAATATTCTGATCTTCTCCCAACTTCTCTTCCCTGCCAGTCACCTACAAAAACTTCCCATTGGCCAAACTCAACCTGTAGCAGAAGCCTGGGTGATTCAAACCACTGAGATTAGCCTCATGGTATTTGATGCAAAGTGTAGAAAGGTGAGAGTGATCCTGAAGAGACAAAATAATCTTGTTGAGCAAAATTATTCATCTTTTAATATTCTCACCTAGGATAAAATATTATATCTTAATTTGAGTCAACAAGACCTATGTAACATGACATCTGCTTTTTTATTTAATGTAACCTCCTACCAGTCCTCACATTAAATTCATGTCCTAACCATACCAGTGGACTCTTACTTCTGCAGAGTGTCCAACCTCTTCCTTTTTTCTGAGTTTTTTTTTTCCCCCCTTACTGGACAGTTCTCATTCTTCTAGATTTGGCCCAGGCTTCATCTCCATTATCTTAACAATTTTTCTATTGGTTTTTCCCAACCTTGGCTAAGATAAGCCGTACTGTCTCTGGGTCTCCATATTTCTTTTAAATTACTTCAATAATAACAGATTATATAATTTGTTGTAGTCAATAATATTTACTTCTTCTCAAGCAGTCCTTGAATGAAACTCATCTATCCCAGTTCAGGTTTGAGTGGTTTCAGAGTCGATCAAGAAAAAACACATGACCACAAGAGGGCAGTAGAACATTAGCTGTATTTGGGTGACTGGCAGGCTGGTCTGTGTTGGTCTCATGAGATGAAGGGAAAAGTCCCTCACCGCATGAGACCATCCACAGTGGGCAGCCACTCAGAAGGGGAAATGGACAAGGGAACTCATAGGGGTCAAAAAAGGGCCTAGAGATGTAGGTGATGTAGTCAACAGTCCAGTGAGGAGTCTGAATCATAGAGCTCCAAAGGGCATCAGCAGCTTGGGGTCTCTAGAACTTTGGAGGTTATCTTTCCAAGCAAGACCAGTTAGAGCTGGGGTCAATTCTTGCAAGGTGTGTAAAGCATACCAGGCACTAAATGATTCAATGATTATTTTGTTTATATTAAAATCAATTGACTATGTAACATTTTGAGTTTGGCACCAGCAGACTTTTCAGCCAATGGGTCCCAGGGTGCTGTGAAGAAAAAAACAGCATAAGAGCATCTTTTGCTCATTAATGTATCATCCAGAGGCCATGTCTTATATTGTTTTACATCCCCAAACTGAAAATTGCTAGCAAAGAGCAGGGACTCAATTGATAAGCAAATTAAGGAAGGTATCAAGTAAAGAAGAAAGAAAGGAAAAGAGGAAGAAAATGAAGTTCAAGGCTTCCTTAGTTCTGGAATTACTCTTTTCAACTGTCCATGCTCTATCACTTCTTAGTACTTGAGAGGTTGGTTAATCAAAAAAGTGAATGACATATTTTGTGTTATTTTTAACAAGTATTCAATTTAAGCTTTTGACAAATCTTTGGTTTGGAGATTTACTTACGCAGCCATATACTAATTCTAAAACTCCCAGAGAATATGCAAATTATAGTGTTTAATTGGTTGGGTTTAATTATGTCGTTTAAAAAAAGTGCTCATTGTGTTACAGGGTGCAGCCAAGGGGGGGCACCACAAATGGGCATTTAAAATGGGGTCCAGAACTTAAGATGTTCAGGAGATTTTAGGATGTCTTCACCGCACCGCCCCCCCCCGCCACGCCCCACCCCAGGTGTGGGTTGGGGGAAGGGACAAGTGGAGGAGGGCCATTGAGAGCTGTTTCACATAGCAACAGCCTTGTAGATAACCTCTGGTGTGGTCATTTAACATATCTATAGCCTTTGGCTGGTCCGCTGGTCACTTAGATATGTTAAATAGCTGTGGCCATGCTCTGAGCCAGGGAAATGGAAGTAACTACTCCACCAAGGTGTGCCTGGGGGGCAGGTCCCCCGAGTTAACAGCACCTGCGTGGGAGCTTGGAGAAGATTGGCTCCAGGATATGGGGCTACACCTGCCCAGACTCATGATGGCAGTCCAGTAAAGCTGGAAGGATATGAATTCTGGCATGTGAAGCCGAGTGTGGGAGGAGTCGGAAATGGGGCTACAGAGGAAGACTGGCGCGGGGATTTAAACCCAGAGGCGGCAGCCCTGAGAGGGAGAACCATGCCGCTGTGGAAGTGCAGAGAGGATCATAGCCATTGAGAGGGGGAGAACCACGTGGCCTTGACAGAGTGGAGACTCCCGTGGCTCTGGGAGAGAAGACCACGTGCCTTTGCCAGAGTGGGAACCCCTGCAGCTTTAGAAGGGGGAACCACCACCTGGTTTTAGCAGAGATCCCGGCGACTCAGCCGAGGGTGCCGGGGACCCAGGGAGGTCTCCCAGTCGAGATGGAGGACTAACTAAGAACCAGAGGACTGCCTGAGCCATGGACTTCTATTTCCTTTCCTGAGATATGGTACTCTGGACTGGGCAAAGGGGAAAGGAAGGAAGGACTGTGTCTGTTTGTGGGTGTTTTAAAGGGACTTTGGGATTTTTGATAAAGACATTAGGTCACTACTTTAAGTTTGTATAGCATTAAATAAACATTTCCTTTCCTTTTCACAAATCTCTGGCACTGAGAGACGTCTTTCCTCTGGCGGCAGACATGACAGACCTGGGGGCTTTTTTTTCCAATAATAGTATATCGTCCCAGGCCCCCCTTGTTTGTTCTATAACAATTGCAGGAAACAATACAACCTACAGAGAGAGAAAAAAAAGCTAGGTGAGAATCTGACATGCTTTTTGAGTACATGTGACTTCATAGATACCAGAAACTGTTCACACCAGAGGAAATCCTCAATGGTTTGGAGGTTACTGTATGGCAACATAAAATTATTTTAAAATTCCCCTGTTTTGCTTTCTAGGAACAGGACAGTGCTGCTTGCTTTCTTGAATACAATGCACATCTTTTTAAAAGTTTGCTGCCTCTTGGAATAGTCTTAAGAACAAATTCTAGCTTTTATCTGTTTGTCAGCATGAATCCATGTCTTAGAGATGCAGCCTCAGCCTCAATGTGGATGATCACTTGCAACATTTCATGAAAGTAACTAGAACTGTAACTCTCATTCGTTGTTCTCTTATATTTTGTTTTCTCTTATGTTCTCTTATATGTATGTTTTCTTTAACCAATTTCGTAATAGGAGCTATTGTCTTGTTTATTACATTTTTTTCAAACTCTCCCACAGAGGATACTAATATTTGGAATTTTGAGAGGTAATAACATCTTTAGAAAAACTGACAGAAAATGTTTTCTTTGCATTACTGATGGGGAACTCAAGTGTTGGAAAATTTTAGTTATAGGTAATAGCTAATAATGTTAGTAGTCAATATATGTAAAAAGCCATTGTTTCAGGAACTGAAGGTTTGACCCATTTTCACTCCAGGAGACCATAAGCAGTTCTACCTTCATGCCTCAGGAAGACTGCAAGCAATGAAGATGGGATCTGAGTCACTGAACTCCAAAGAGAGTTGTCCACGGCCCATGACACAGATGAAAGAATGCTTCAGTCTTTTGATCTGATTAACCTTTCCCCTGAATTCCAACCCTTTCACCTACACTTTTTTTCTTAGGAAATGGGTCAGTTTGAAATGGAATTTAATACAGTCTGTTAGGGTACATAGCCCATTGTCTTCATATATCGCCAGTCATCTGAATAACATGCCCATAAAGATTCAATCCCTGTGTCTGCTGATTGGGTCTGGTAGGTGATGGGCAGCACGAATGCCAGCTTTTCCAGTTTCATATTCTGGTGACTCCATTACAGGAGAAACTTTGGGACTTTCTGGTAAGTCTGAATATTTGGCAGGGAGTCTCCTTGGCTGCCTGGAGTGGGATAACCTGGGGTGTAGGGGGACTCCTAGCAGCTGCCATGTGATTTCCCTTGGGGACTCTCCTCCTCCAACTCTCAGCTCTTCCTGTCATCTTCACTTTGGATTGAATCACTGCACTGTCTGGTTCAGGTTACAATCCTGGGCCACAACTTAGATTGTCAGGAATAAAGGTGCCTTCTGGTTTACAGAGCTCTGTATGGTTAAAATGTGTCTTCTGGTTTAATTAAGGTGCCTTCTGGTTTTGTGATATAACAGAGCTGTCTGGTGGAATTGGTGAGGAAAGAGCCCTTTGGGGAGAGTTTTGTCTGATTGTTCAGTCCATGCTTATAAACCTATGACCAAAAAGAAAGTGGTTTTTATTGTAATACTGTCTGGCTTATGTATTGTATAATCCAGACTCAGAAGAGCACTGGCCACTGAACGGGCCTTTAAATTACTGTATTATACTGCAATTAGAGTTGCCCCATGAAAGATCAGGGAAGTAGGACAAAATGCCTTTACTAGAAACTTTCATGAGTTTACATAATCAGGATGTAGGACTAAAAGGAAATAGATTAATAATAGTTCAGAGAAAAAGGAATTTGCCTGTGAAAGACAGAAGATGCTCAGAGGAGAGGGCCCAAGAAAATGTAGATGTTAGGGCTGCTGCAAGCAAGGTCAGGGTTCCCACAGCCCCTGCAGCCCTGGGGGATCTTCTTCCTTACTCAGATGAGGGAACTGGGGAAAGTGAGCCTGAACTGGTCTTATCATCTCAAACCTGTCAAGGAACCATGTTTGGTTGAGGACAAGCCCCTACCGGGCAGGACAACAGCCTTTGTGAAGACTTCCAGTGGGAATAGGGCCAGAGGGCCAGCCCACTGGATATTATTGGGCACATACTCCAGTTTCTACATCAGATCTGTTAAACTGGAAAAACTCTGAAAGGACCAGAGTACATCCCTTTAGAATGGATGGAGTGCACCCAGGCTTTTGAGTCCCTGAAGGCACACCTGGTTTCTGGACCAGCCTGCTTAAGAGCTGTGGCAGCCATCTGCGAGCTCTCACAGGAAGCTGAAGAGTTTTTGTTGGGACAGTTTATCATTATTTGTGCACCCCACCAAGTGTTGAGCCTGCCAGAACAAAAGGGAAATTTGTGGCTCACTGCTGGAAGAACAGGCAGGTACCAAACAACAATCCCAACGTCTTCCTCAAAACTGTAAGTTAAATCCTGCCTCTCTTCTCCTTGGGCCTGACTTGGCTGCACTAATACATGACTGTGCTGAGATAATTCGTGAAGTTTATTCTAGCAGAACTGATTTATAGGACCACCCTCTACACGAGGCAGACTGGACTCTATATGCAGATGGAAGCAGTTATATGGACAAAAGAAAGAGAAAGGCTGGGTATGTAGTTTGATTCTTGAAGTAAAGTAGAGATCAAGGCCTTGCTGCAGGGGACTTCTGCTCATAAAGCTGAACTGATTGCATTGTCAAGGGCACTGGAATTGTCACATGAAAAGATACTTAATGTGTATACCTGAAACCAGAATAGCCGGCATTTATGCTGCCTGCCACCTAGCAGAAGTAGTAAGCAGAGAGATGGATTGAATTTTTATGGATGCTTTATTCAGATGGCCAGCAATCTGAGAAGACAGTGGGTTTGTACCCTAATAGAAGGTCTTACATTGCTTTTCAAGCCAGCCTTTTAATATGGGAAAAAAGTGTAGGTAAAGGATTTGGAATTCAGGAAAGAGGTTAATCAGATAAAAGGTACAATCTGGAAATTTCCCTGATATTCTTTCATCTGCTGACCAGTGATTTTCTTTAACTGTGTCCTGTCTCTTGTGTCTGGGGTGATTTACTTTATCTGCCTCCTGGGTGGCAGACTGTCCCTCCCTGGAACACAATGGCTCAGATACCACCTTGATTGTTTATGGTCTTTTCTGGAACATGAAGGTCAATCACCTGTGGTCTCCTGGAGTCAGGGTGGGGCATACCTTCAGTTCCTGAAACAATAGCTTCTCATGTGCATTAACTACTAGGCTTATTGACTGTTACATTAAACTAAAATTTTCCAACTCTTGAGTCCACCATCATACCAACTCAAGGTAAGCTTTCCTAATTTTGCAGTCGAATGGTTCCATCTGCAATGAAAAAGAACTGCTAACCTCCAATAAACAGGAAGTTAAGCTTGTAACAGAACACTTAAAATTATTAGAGGCTGTTCAGGTACCTTTACACGTGGTAGTTATGCACTGCCCTGGGCATCAGAAAGAGGACACTGAAGTGGTTAGAGGAAACAATCTGGCTTATCTATCAGCAAAAGAGGCTGCTAAAGGAACATTTATAATGCCTTTGGTACCTGTTCTAGACTTGTCACAATTTGACCCTTAATATTTGACTGTAGACTTAGAGAAACCCAAGAGTTGGGGTTTTGATGAAGAAGGAGCTGATAGTAGATGGAGAAAGAGTAAGAAAGGAGCTATACTGCTTTCTGAACATTTAGCAGAGCCAGTCATGAAGCATTTGCATGAGGCTACTCTATTTAGGGGACTCATTAACCACATATATTAACTTGTAGCTCACAAGTCCTGGGATTTCCAAAGCCATATGAAAAGTAATTGCTGGATGTGCTGCATGCCAAAAAAACCCAAAAAACAAAAAACAAAACAAAACCCCCCTCCAAAAAAAAAAAAACCCTCTAAGACAGATCCTCATCAAAAGGAAAAAAGGAAACAATACCAAGGACAGAGCCCATTTGAGGGCTGGCAAATAGACTTTACCCAGAGCCAAAAGTCAGGGTGAAAATATTTGTTAGTCTTTGTTGATAGCTTTTCAAGATGGGTAGAAGCCTATTCTACTAGAGCAGAGAAATCCTCAGAGGTAGTGAAAGACTTACTGAAGGAAGTAATTCCTTGCTTTGGCCTACCCAGAAGCATCCAGAGAGATAATGGACCTGCTTTTGTTTTAGAAATTACAGAATGTTAGTAAATTTTAAGATATCAATCAGAAACTCCACATGGCATGGAGATCTCAGGACTCTGGGAAGGCAGAGAAGATGAATTACACCTTGAAGAAAAATATAGCCAAGCTGTGACAGGAAACTGATCTTCATTGGGATCAAGCTTTACCTATCTCCCTGCTCAGGATAAAAGTGTCTCCTCGAAGTGTGATTCAATTGAGTCCTTAGGAAATTGTGTGCAGGCAAGAATTTCAGGCTATGACTAGGGTCAGAGATATGTGTATAGATCAAGAAGTGAAGGTAAAGGAAATGTACAACATGTAAGTCAGACCTTAGCTGTAAGGAATGACCTTGCCTGTGTGAGGGACCTCTACCCTACAGGTTCACTACATTCCTTTGAGCCTGGGGATAAGGTGCTACTCCAGACTTAGATGATGGCATCTCCAGAAAGCCAACTAGAAAAAAAAGTGAACTTAATGTTGGAAGGGCCTGCTCACCACCTCTACTGCAGTGAAGTTGGAAGAAATTAAACCCTGGATTCATCACACCAGAGTAAGAAAGCACCAGAGGAACAATGGACCATTGAACCTCAGGAAAATCTGAAGGTCATCTTTAGAAAGCAGTGATTTATAGTCTTTCATTACATTTTGTTTAACCCCATGTTGGAGAATTTATTCGTTTCATATGAGATGAATATATATGGGTATATTTAACAAAAGTGTTCTAAACATCTCTGAATTTTGTCTTGCAAGAGGAACTTAGGTTGAACAAACTTTTACTGCATGTCTTATAGGTGTTTGTACTCCCCTGGAAAGCCTTCATTATATTTTGGTTAAACATATCAATGAGAAAATAACCTATTCTGATATTTATAATTGGGGACATTTGGCAACCCTAAAGGACAGGGAAATGTTTCCCTTAAAAATCACTAATGTAGTCCCAGCTAGAGAGTGTGCAACTTTTGTCAACTGTGCTAAAAAATGTTTCGTGCTTTATTATAGCTTGTTGTTGCATACAATGTGTCCCCTTATGTGGATCTGCAGTTAAATGTATTCCTAAGCCCCATCCCAGATGGTCTAATGCTAATATACGTGCTCAACAGCAAAATGAGTACTTCCATATGAAACTGATTTCATAGAAATAAGATAGTTTAAACTAACAGTGGGAGAATGATGAGAACTGTAAAGTTTGAAAATTTTAGTTTTAGTTAATAGCTAATAAGTTTAGTAATTAATGTATGTAAAAAGCCATTGTTTCAGGAACTGAATGTATGATTCACCTTGACTCCAGGAGACCATAAGCAGTTCCACCTTAGTGCCTCAGGAGGACTGCAAGCAATCAAGATGGTATCTGACTCATTGTACTCCAGGGAGAGAAGTCCACCACCCAGGACACAGCTGAAAGAATGCTGCAGCCTTTTGATCTGTTTAACCTTTCCATGTATTCCAACCTCCTCACCTACACTTTTCTTCTTCTTATGAAAAGAGTTGGTTTGAAATGGAATGCAAGATGGTCTGTGTTTGCAGACATGGTGGTAAGTCTGATGAAGCCTGCTACTTGCCCTTCCCATACATGATTCCTGAAAAACAATTTGTATATACATTTCAAGGCACAAAAGGCCACAATGATTAGGAGGCATCCTACAGCCCCCATAACCTGGATATGCAAATTCAGTCCTTCAAATCAAGTTTTTGGATTGAGCCATTGTAAGTTATTATGCAGGGTCTGGAAGACCTCTAGTTCAGTAATTCATTTAATGTCCTGAAGCTGCTGATGCAGCTCAAGTTGGAGTTGACTAATTTGTCCTTTGAGATTGGAGGAAAAGGCCCCAGGCAAGCAATGTTGGACCTCCTCCCATGAATGCTGACTGGAGTTCCACTTCAGGGGAGTGACACTCAGCTTGGAGAAGCCTGGGTCACAAGTGAGTTGTTGGCAAGTGACAAGAGCATCTTTCTCATCCATACTATTTCTTCCTGGATGAGAGGAGTCCAATGGAATGGAGGTGGGTTATGGAGAGTTGTAGCTTTTTTATGATATGGCTTCGCTTTCTTCACTGGCAGGTGCAAGGGTTCTTCTGGAGAGGAAACACAAGCATACCCTCTTCCCTAAGTTAGTAAATCAAGTTTTTTTTTTGTTTGTTTGTTTTTTGTGACTAGAGAGGGAGGAAAAGCCATTCAATGATTTCAAATTTTGGGGTTAACTGTGCGATGAAATAAAATGTACCCTTAATATTGCCGGGGCTGACACTGTTGTACTTTTTCTGGGGCTATAAGTAATCCTTGTGAAGAAACATTGTCTTTAAGACAAAGGTAAACTTGCTTTAACTCTTTCTGAGATGCTGTAGAAAGTAGGATGTCATCCATGTAATGATAACACTTTAGGGAGATAAATTTCTCACTGGTTGAACAGCCTGATGGACAAAATGCTGACAAATGGTGGGGTTGTTACAGAACACAAACAAGGGGGGCCTGGGATGATATACTATTATTGAAAGAAGGCCCCGGGTCCGTTATGTCCGCCGCCAGAGGAAAGACGTCTCTCAATGCCAGATATTCGTGAAAAGGAAAGGAAATGTTTATTTAATGCTATACAAACTTAAAGTAGTGACCTAATGTCTTTATCAAAAATCCCAAAGTCCCCCAAAACACCCACAAACAGACACAGTCCTTCCTTCCTTTCCCCTTTGCCCAGTCCAGAGTACCATATCTCAGGAAAGAAAAATGAAGTCCATGGCTCAGGCAGTCCTCTGGTTCTTAGTTAGTCCTCCATCTCGACTGGGAGACCTCCCTGGGTTCCTGGCACCCTCGGCTGAGTCGCCGGGATCTCTGCTAAAACCAGGTGGTGATTCCCCCTTCTAAAGCTGCAGGGGTCCCCACTCTGGCACAGGCACGTGATCCTCTCTCCCAGGGCCACAGGAGTCTCCACTCTGTCAAGGCCGCGTGGTTCTCCTCCTCAGGGCTGCGGGAAGGGGAGAGTCCCCACTCTGCCAAAGCCGCGTGGTTCTCCTCCTCAGGGCTGCGGGAAGGGGAGAGTCCCTACTCTGCCAAAGCCGCGTGGTTCTCTCCCCCCAGGGCTGCGCATGGCTCTCCTTCTCAAAGCAGCATGGTTCTCCCTCTCAGGGCTGAGGTCCTTCCTATTCTACTAAAGCTGCATGGTTCTCTCCCAGGGCTGCACTTGGCAATGGCCGCCAAGTCTGGGTTTTAAATCCTTGTGGCCAATCTTCCTCTGCAGCCTCATTTCCGACTCCTCCCACACTCGGCTTCACACGCCAGAACTCGTATCCTTCCAGGTTTACTGGGCTGCCATCATGAGTCTGGGCAGGTGTGGCCCCATGTCCTGGAGCCAATCTTCTCCAAGCTCCCACGCAGGCGCTATAGCTTGGGGGATCTGCCCCCAGTCACGTCTTGGTGGGGAAGTTACTTCCATTCCCCTGGCTCAGAGATGATCACAGCTATTTAACATATCCATGCAACCAGCCAAAGGCTATAGATATGTTAAATGACCACGCCAGAGGGTAGCTGCAAGGCTGTTGCTATGCAAAACAGCTCTCAATGGCCTTGCTCCATTTGTCCCTTCCTCCAACCCACACCCTGGGTCGGGGGATGGAGACATCTTAAAGTCTCCTGGACACCTTAAGTTCCGGACCCCATTTCAAATGCCTATTTGGGGTCCCCCCTCGTGGCTGCACCCTGTTAACAGGGTTATTTAACATGCCTTGAGGTAAAACCCTCCAATGAAATCTCTCTAAATGTTGTGAATTATTAAACACAGGGACTGAAAAAGCAAATCTCTCATGATCCCTTTTAGCTAAGGGAATGGTAAATAAACAGTTCCTTAAATCAATAACAGTGAAGGGCCACTCTTTTGGTATGTATGCCCGGTTTGGGACTCCTGGTTGTAAAGCCCCCATGGGATGTAATATATCATTAATCTTTTTGAGATCATGAATAAGTCTCCATTTTCCTGATTTCTTTGGTACTATAAAAATGGGAGTGTTCCATGGGCTGCTGGATGACTCTGTGTGTCCTACCTCCAGTTGCTGCTGTACAAGCTCCTGGAGCTTTTCTAGCCTCTCCCTCTTTAGCGGCCACAGGCCAACCCACACAGGTATGTCAGATAGCCAAGTGAGGGGTAGGGGAGAAGTGTGGACAGTGGCCACTAGGGAAAAGATGGCAGGGAGACCTGCATACCTCACTGAGTGAGGAGATCCCTCCCCCAAATATTAAGTGGAGCAACAAGGACATAAGGCTGGATTTGTCCAACTTTGTTGGGAACCGCCCTGCCTGGTATCAGAAGCTGTAACCCCCGAGTAGGCTAAGGCTAAGGGAACGCCCTTGGAACCATGAGCCAGCAAGGAGACAAAAGCTATCTCCCTGGCAGGAATGCTGCTTCTGCTGCTTCATTCATCACTGAACCCCAAAGCTTGGTCGGTTAGCCAATGACGGGTAAGATTCCCCAAGGGGGGAATGACCTAAGACAGGCATGATCACTTGGGAGGCCCCCCAAAAGAAGGACTTTGGGGGCTGTAGCAAAAGGGGATGATGGACCCTCACTCCCCAGCTTTGACATAGCCTGAGTTCTCACCTGCTGGGAGAAAATCCCCTTATCTCTTGGTTGCCTTAGTTCCCTCGCTCCACCTAAGCCTGAAACAATGACAGGGTGGTGCAGCTCTCTGCTGAAAAGGGCGGATTCCCTGGGTGATCAGGCCTAAGAAAGAACATGTAAATTACTGTGAAACCTGCTTTGTTTAGAATGCTCTCAGTTGAATGAGAAGGGTCCAAGGAGGAAGTTAGTTTGTTCCTCAAAGTCTTACAGCTCTTTGACCCTGACTCAAAATAGACCCCCAGAGTTCCTTGTTATCTATTGTTCCTTACTTCCTCGTAATGAGTACTGTGCTTTGCCTGAATTATTATGCAAAACGAGCCCAATAAAAGCAGGTTTGGACGGTAAATCGGCGCGCTCCCCACTAGAGGGGGTGGCTATTTTGTCTCTACTTCTCCACAGAAACTAGTCTGTCTCTGTGCATGTTTTTTCTCACGTGTTTTTTGGTGAGCCATCCGCAGCGTTCCATGATCACTGCTGGCCAGTGACCCACGCATCACGAGTTGACCTTCTGGACCAAAACAGTTGAGAGACCACATCTTTTTCTGGGGTTGAGAAACACCCCCTATCCCAGTTACAGAAATATCTGTTTCAGTTAATGGTCATTCGGGGGCTAATATTGGCTAGGAATAACAGATACATCATGATACTCCTGTGTCTAATAAGCCATGAAATTCTTTGTCTTTTATTTTTATCTTTAACACAGGCTTTTTAAGTTAATGGAAACAGTTCAGAATATTTACTGGTTGTTAGTGCTGCCAAAGCCCTATTTTCTCTAGTTACTTCCTGAGTATTCGGCACCTTGTAAGGTATGAGGAGGAGCTGGGCAATGAGGGTCTGAGTTGGAATAATATGATACCTGAGTGCCCTAAGAATAATTTTTATTTCTCCTTGATAACTACAATCAATGACTCTAGGTTGGACAAGGATGCCCGAATTTTAAGAGTACACTGTCTTAAAATTCGTCCTACTACCCCAGGGGGCAACGGCCCCCACACTCCTGTTGGAGTAATGACTACCTCATCTTCTTGCTTTAACATGAGTTCCATGGTGGTGTCCAGGTCCAGGCCTGCACTCCCCCTAATGACGCTGCAGAGATTGGAGACCTGACATTTTCCTGAGCCTAGAATAGCTGATTGCTATTGTTGGGGCTCCTGTTTGTGTCGGGGCACCGTAGCTCACGTCCCTCTTCTCATTTCCCTTCAGGGGAGGCAGTAATTTCCCATCCCTGTCATGGGTAGACCTGCACTGATTGACCCAATGTTTGCCTTTATGGCAACAAGGGCACTCATTCATTGGGAGTTTTTTCTTTTTACTATGACACTCTTTCCAAATGTGTCCCGCGTTGCTGCAATTAAAGTATTTAATCTCTTCTTTTAAGGCCTCAGAAAGTAACATCACCTTATGTTGTTCTGGTCCAACATTTCGACAGGCTTTGATAAACTGATTCATGTTGGTAAAGGTTAACTGAATGGACTGAAGGACAGCCTTGCAATCACTATGGGCATTCTCAAAAGCTAGCTGTAACAAGAGGGCATCTGCAATATCCTGATTTTCAATTTGTCTTTCAATTGTCTTTTGTAATCTATCAACAAAGTCCAAATGAGCCTCATTGGCTCCTTGTCTAATATTGATAAAGGACCTTGAGCTGTGTGGCTCGGCTTTAGGTACAGCCTCAAAGGCTCAGGGAGCCATGGCAGAGCATTGAGGAAAAGTCTGAGGGTCCATATTTGCCCGTTGGTCCTGCCTAATACAATGTCCTAATCCAACAAGCATATCATGAGTGACTGGATTCCCTGGCCATCCATTTTCATCTGCCTGATGGCAACATCTTACCATGTATTCAGAATGCCAGACAGTAAACTGTGCAGGAGTAAAGCTACTCTGGCTAAGGCAACCCAGTCACAGGGGGCCATTTGAAATGCTTCTGTTAATGCTGTTAACAAACCTACTGTGTAAGATGATTGGAGTCCATTTTCCTTTATACTTCTTTTTAAGTTTTTGAACATTTCATAAGGTAGAGGCTCATGTTGTGGATTTTTTCTACCCTGCTGGGTGATGACAGAGAAGGCAGTAAAAGATTGTTAGTCCCCCTTCCTGCCTGTGTCTCTAAAGACATTGATACATGAAAGTAGTTACCAGCGGAGGGGCCTGAAAATTAATGAGGTGACCTTGACTCTTAAAATTTTCCTCCCATTTAGGTGCAGAGGGAGGAGATGAATGCAGTAAAAGCTTTCTCTTTTCTTTAGGCAGTGGACTTAAGAGGAATCAAGAGGCAGTGGCCTCTTGATTAGAGGCAATTGAAGTAGCCTCTCCTGCTTTCATATCATAAGGATTCTACCCTGCCTTATTAATATTTGTAGCTGAGTCAGGGATACAAATAGGCATCAGGGCAGTCCTGACCATCCCCCAAGTAAGGAGATTTTGATGACTGATAGGAGTCCCAGTTTCCTGGTGCCATTTCAACTTCTGCCCAACCTTTTCCTAAATAGCTAAGTCTAAAGATCCATTATCAGGGAACCAGGGGCAGTATTCCTTAACAACTTGAAGCAAATTAATTAAATTCTGCTCTTTGACCTGATAGCCCAAAGCCTTAAGGAGCTGTTGTATGAGCCTGAAATATTGCTCTTGTTCCTTAGAGAGACCATTTCCTGTGATTGAGGGGCTTGTAGAAAACCTTTAAAGTAATTTTTTTTTAAAGATTTTATTTATTTATTTTTAGAGAGGGAAGGGAGGGAAAAAGAGAGAGAGAAACATCAATGTGCGGTTGCTGGGGGTCATGGCCTGCAACCCAGGCATGTACCCTGACTGGGAATCGAACCTGGGACACTTTGGTTCGCAGCCCACGCTCAATCCACTGAGCTACGCCAGCCAGAGCTTAAAGTAATTTCTTAACCAATATATAAAAGAACTGTTTCAGAAACTTTTCCCGCCACAAGCATGGCAATTATGAAACTAGTTTCACTTTTGCCTTCACTCCATCTGAACCCCGAAATCATACTTCTTGCTAGTGAGAAGAATGTAGTGGGTCAAAAGTGTGCTGCTTGTGAGGAGGGCTCCCAAGGCTGTCACTCCTTGGTCATCCCTGCCTCTCTTATGTGCTGTGGTTTTTCCCACTGGTTGTCTAGAACAGCCAGGGGTGCTCAGAGTGCTGGCTGACCGAACCACATGTTCACTTCCCCAGACGAGCCAAAATTAAATTAGTAGGATTGGAATTCCCTATGAGGCCCCTGCACATCTTAGGGATTGACCCCAGACACCTCCCCAAGGTCCCCACTCATATAAGGATGCCTGAGAATTTGGACCAGAGGTCGGAAGTGCCTCTTTAGCACTCAACAGGAAGTTGAGATACCCATAAAGAACGCTGCAATTAGTTGCTGCCTTTTAAAACTGATTAAAATGAAAGTCTTTGTTCTTTCTGCCCAGGCTAAACCTAGGTGGGGATTGTGCTACGGAGGCAGGCTTGTGAGAGTTCTTACTGTGTGCCTCTTGTTGGGTGGACTTTTGCTTGCAGCTGGCAGGAAATCTAGTGTTCTGTCCTGGTCCACATTTCCAGGTTATCCTTTCACAGGTGTCTTCTAGCAGGGAGCACCCTAGTGGCTTTTAAACTGCTCGACCTGTACCCGAGGTGTGTGACAAATGCTTGGGAGAGAGGAAGACTCCTACTCACTGAAGAGGGTACAGAGGAGAGAAATGAAAAGAAAACTGCTCAAGGGGCAGCACAAGATAAACCTTTCCTCTTATCTTTAACATGCCTGGCAGCCTACCAAACACCAATGTGGTGCTGCTGTCCCTGTGGGGATGATTGCTCTGATTCCCATCCTCTTAGGTGTGCTGTCCGGGACAAATGGCTCATAGCCTCTGTCCCTGTTTGGGCACCAGATGTGGTGGAGGCTCTGCCCGCAGAATACCCCCACCATCACAGATGAGAATAAATCTAACAAGAGATGATCTGCTTGGGGAGGAAAGGTGACCCATCTCTCAGAGGGGAAGGGTCCTGAACATGTCCTTCCCTGCATCTTTATTGAGTTCAGTTCACACAGAGAGATATACGGTATGCATATAAAGCTCATCAACCAGTGTCCAAAAAACTACAGTCATGAAAAACTGACATCATTTACAGATAATAGTTGAAGAAACACAGGGATTGTCTCTGGTCAGGGTTGGCTTTAGCTCAAGTATCTCATAGCAACAGGGCAGATCAAGCCTCAAAGGAAACAACGTATATTTTTTCTCTGGCCAGATTCACCTCAAGAACCATCTGTTCCAGTACAAGGTCACAGCTGCCTCTGGCATAGTTCCCAGGCTGAGTCAGGTGGGGAGAGCAAAGCAGCCAAGAGACTAGGAGATTTTTACAGAAAGAATGAGGACTCAGGCTATGACAAAGCCAAGAGGTGAGGGTCTTTCTGCCCCTTCTCTGTAGACCCCTAAGTTCTTCCTTAATGGCCCTTTGTGACTGTGCCTGTCTTAGGTTTCACCTCCCTTGAGGGGTCTTACCTGTCATTGGCTAACCAGTTATCTGCCTGGGACAAGCAGGGGGAAGTGAGTGAGGCAGCGGCTGTGCTCCTGCCAGGAGCATAGGCTCTGTCTCCTTAGTGACCCATGTCCCCAAGGCCTTTTCAATCAGCCCTAGCTCTCAGACCTTTTTGTCTGCTAATAAGGCTACAGTCCCTAAAACCAGGCAGGAGGACTCCCAATAGTTCTGAAGGGTAGATAACCCTCTGTCTTCTCAGATCACTCTCCACCTAAATAAAGCACTCATAAATATTCAATCCCTGTCTCTCCTTATTGGTTCTGGTAGTTACAAAAAGCATGACTGCAGGCTTTTCTGATTTCATCACAACATTGATTCCTAATTTTGTTCACAATATTGGGATGGTGTTTAAAATGCTGGAGGAAAATGTTCTCTAACTCAACACTGATGTCTGGACCCACAGCAGATGGTTGTGCAGGAGGCAATAGAATGGAGATGTTCTCTGACCAGGTCTTGTTAAACAGACCTCTCAGCTCCTTATCATGTAGTTCTTTCACACTTGGGGACACAGCCAACCCCATGATATTTTCTAATAACTCATGCTCAAATTTTACTTTTTGCTCTTTCAAAAAACCTTGTATTTTTGTTCCACTAGACACTCACATTTTCTCATAGTTTTGACTGTAAGTTCCTCTTTAAATTCTTCAAATCATCTTCAAATCTTCATTTCCCCTGAGCTAAGATAGCTCTATTTGTCTTCTCGAACATACCTTTCCAGTGCTTGTTTAATGGCTTCATGTTCTTTCCCAACTCGATGGTCATTATGCTTTTTTTTTATCTACTAAAATTCTCCATTCTAATTTCAGCTGGTCCAGCACATGAGTTATTAGCTCCCAGCTTCAGCTGTTGTACTTGGTCTCCAAATTATTCTTAGCCATGACCTCCTGAGTGGTTTTGAACAAAAAAAAATAATAATAAAGTTCTCATTCACTAAGGCTTTCCATAAAGCCCATATTCATACTCTAAGTTCTGATAACTACAGAATAATTCTCTTGGATTCTTCTTTGGCATGTTTAAGAATCCTATTTTTTAGCTCCTGAACATTGTGGCTATAGCAGGGGTTAGGAGGGGTCATTGGGGAGAACCTTCCCAGAGGTGAGCAGAGTAATGGATGGGGGTCTTGACGTCAAACTTAATGACATCGCTGAAGTGAGATCCATCTCAGCACTGTTCAAGTTTGGCTAAAGTAAGTGTCATTTTGATAAGGGACTTAAGAGTTGGAAAATTTTAGTTGAAGTAATAGCTAGGAAGCTTAGTAATCAATGCAGGTGAAAGCTTTTGTTCCAGGAACCAAAGGTCTGACCCACCCTGACTCCAGGAGACCATAAGCAGTTCCTCCTTTGTGACTCAGGAGGACTGCAAGCAACTTAAGATGGTATTTGAGCCATTGCACTACAGGGTGACGTGACTACCACCCAGGACACAGCTAAAGGACACCACTTGGGGCACAGCTTAAGACCACCACCCAGGACAAGAATGCTGAAGTTGTTTTTTCTAATCCATTTAACTTTACCCTGAATTTCAAACCCCTTTTCTGCACCTTGTTTATTCCCTGCTATTAAAAACTTGGCCTGGAAAGAAAAGGCAAGACGGTCTGTTAGGGTATGAACCCACCATCTTCTCAGATCACTGGCCATCTGAATAAAGCACTCATAAAGATTCAATCCCTTTCTCTGCTTATTGGGTTTGGTAGTGACAGGCAGCCCGAACTCCGGTATCTTTTCCAGTTTCAACATGAGAGCAGGTCACTTCCCAGCCAGCTTCTTTGCTGAAAGAAAAATGACCCCCACTTCCCAAGGGACATGGTTTATAAAGGGAAAGGGTTTCTGTAAATCTCTTTGTCTTAGTTCCAGGCTTTTTACTGTGCATGAACAAAGAGATGAATTTTTCTGTTTCAATTTGCAGACTTCTTACTGCATGTAACTAATTAGTTCTATAACCTTCAAGCCTATGCACAGGTGCCTATCCCACAATTCCCTTTGATTGCCCTCTCAGAGTCAAATGGCAGTGCTAATTCATTATAATAGTATGATAATCAAGTGAGGTAAAACAGGAGTTAACTACTACTAAATATCTGTGCATAGCTGTGGTCTTGACACAGGTGCTAAAAGGCATTTCCTGGCAACCAGGATGCTAGACTCTGGCTAGCAACAGCAGCACAGTTTCAGAGCTCCTCCATCGCTGTTATCTGCTGCCTCGCTGACTTTTTCATTTTCAAAGGGTGGCTTCTGCAGTGTTATTGTTAGCCAGCTTGCCAAAAGCATAAGTAAGCAGATCAGGGCCTGTCCTGATGGTGCCATGGTGTATGACCCAACAATTAAAGCTGGTGGAAGCATGCCTTTATTTACAACATTCCAACCCTGGGGGAGCTTAGAGCACTCAAGCTGTGAGCCCAGTTTCTTCATGAGACTCAGCACTTCCCATGCTTCCCACCAGGCAATGAGCCATGTTCTTACCCCAAAAGTTCTCCATGTTCTTACCTGGTCTTAATTTGGCTGTGCAAACAGCTCTCCAGTCCCTCTGGAAGGTACCAAAGTTGCCATTCTTACACAGCAGCTCTCTCCTTCAGGATTTGAGATACATGTTCATTATTCTCCATATTATAGTCCAGAAAATCATGTGATGTGATACTTTGGATCATGGTGAAACTTAGAAAAGGAACAGATGTTAAAAGTCCAGTAAAGTCCAAGTCTATAAGGCAGCATTCTGCAAGGAAGTCCTTTGCAGCTTTGGAGTCAGAGCAGGCACATTCACAGCAGCAGCATTTTCTTTTTTTTTCTTTTTTCAGTTTAGGCTGCATGGCCTCCTTCTTCATTATAAACTACATAACAGCTTGTTTACTTCTGCCTTCCAAGCTGCATGGTAAAAATCCCTTATTCCCAGACAGCATGGCCAAGACACTGAATGACTGCTGCACTTAGTTTAAGTCCAGGGCTGGTTCTTCTGGTGTGACCCCATTTCCAACTTCTCCCACAGTTGGTTACATCTTCCAGCCCTCCCATATTTTCTGCCTCTTTCTGGATGCCATTGTTAGTCTGGGCTGGTGTCTCCCCATGATGCTGGGGAAGCACCCCCAAGCTTCCAGGCAGGTGTGGTGGGCTTTCTTGGCTTCTTCCTTAATGAGCCACATCACTAGACAAAGTTATGCCCATCTCCCTTACAGTACAGCTATTTCACGTAACTATAACACTGGCCAGCTGTTATTGATATGCAAAGGACCTCTCTCTTTCAACTGCTCTGTTTACTTCCCCATCCCCCAGCTATGGCTGTGGAGGCTTTGGGATTTTTTTCATTTTTCCATATTTCTGGGGGCTTCTCTGGTTCGGGGAGACACTATCTCAGCACCCCATTCTAAACATTGTTTCACACTTGTTACATTATCCCAGGCATGAGACCTGCCAGCTCTTACTGTGCAGGGATGGGCTTGCTCTGTAAGCTCTGAAGTTTCAGGGGGTCCTACAGAGATAAAATCCCTGACATACTCACCAAGATGTCCATTCCTTGTTCCAGGTGGAAGCTCATGGAAGTAGAC
This sequence comes from Phyllostomus hastatus, assembly GCF_019186645.2. Taxonomy (NCBI): domain Eukaryota; kingdom Metazoa; phylum Chordata; class Mammalia; order Chiroptera; family Phyllostomidae; genus Phyllostomus; species Phyllostomus hastatus. The sequence goes on along the minus strand of NW_025333963.1, from coordinate 70,254 downwards.
ATGAAAGCAAATTGAATTACTACAGAGCTCCTGAGAATGAAGAGAGAAGCTCAGGGAAGTGGTCAGACAGGTTAATTAAAAAAATTATGAAATTTTCTAACAGAGAAAATCAAAACAGTATGTTCTAAATGACATTTTAAGGATATGTTTCTTACATTTTCTTCAAATTTCTACCTTTTTAGAAGAGCTCTGTTTTTGCAATTTAGTGTAAAGAGCCTCATGTAGTGATTCCTCAGTAAAACAGCATAACTGGTGAGAAATATTTAAAAAGCCAACCTATTAAAGTTCTTGGAAATTGTCCATAAAGCAAAGAAAGGAATATTTATTCAGGAGAATTAATTAAACTCATTAAGAACAGTGAAAGAGGTTTAGGCCATGAGGCATGACAGCTCTTTCCCTACAGTCTGAGCAAGTGTGGCAAAGAATTTGGTTTTTCCTCTCCCCTCACCTCCCAATCAAGTAATAGGGTATCTTACTGGGAGTGTCAGGCAGCCAGCATTTCTCATCCCTACCAACTCTAGGTTGCAGAGGCTAAATTGCAGGAGAGTGCTGCAGGGAAGTTGGGGCTCCCTTCTTTCACCCATTCCTACTCCTAGTTGTGGAAATCCTACAGAAATGGCAGGATGAAAATACTGGGATCACACTTGTTTTTGCCACAGCTCACTTGAAGGGCAGAGAGGTTCCATGCTGGGAAAGGCAAACCAAGAAGACTAGACCTACTTCCCTCACCCAGTGACATAACACTACTTGGAGATTCTTCTTAGGGGAAAAAGAAGTTTGTAATAACAGAGGCTCCTGAAGCTCTATCTAAAAGAAACCGACTTTATTTGGAACAGAATGTGGGGAAGTTCAAGCCTAAGGGTGTTTTTGGAAACAAAGGAGATTTAAGTCACGAGCATTGAGGGGAGACAGATAACTCCATGAGAGCAGTAAAATCAGAACATTGAATGAAAAAACAGTGGATTTCCTTTTAACTGATGAGGAAAATTGTCTATATAGCAGGTTTTGTGTGAGGGCATATTTAGAATCCAGTTTCCAGCATGTTGGACTTGAGATATCTTTAAGACATCCAAGTGAATGTGTTAAATAGGCATGCATTTGACATTTGAAGAGGAGTGTGGGTGAGATATATGCATTAGGAGTCATTAATGTGTAGATGGTATTTAATGCCATAGAAGGGAGACCAAAAATTGAGCCTTTGGAGCATGCTAGCATTCAGAGTTCTATAAAAAGAGTAAGAACCAATAAAGCAGAGTAATATAAGAGGAAAAGCAAAAGTACAACATTCTCAAATCCAAGTGAAGAGAGTGTTTCAAGGAGTAGAGAGTGGTAAAAAATGATGCTGGTCCAGTAGATAACTGAGAATAAAAAAATAGATTAAGTAAAGTAAAGGCCACTGGTACACTTTATTTCATTAATGTCAGCTGCATTATGTTTGAAATTTCAGAAATATCTTTGATATTTAAATATCTTTCCCACTATTACCACTTTCATTTCATTTTATTTGCCTTGTCAACATGAAACCGGAAAAGACCATGTGCATGCTGCCTGTAACATACCAAACCCGATAAGCAGAGACAGGGACTGAATCTTTATGAGCCCTTTATTCAGATGGCTGGCAATCTGAGCAGATGGCAGGCTCATACCCTAACAGACCATCTTAAATTCCATTTTAAAATGGTCTTTTTTATAAGGAGAACAAAGTGTAGGTAAGGGGTTCAGAATTCAAGGGAAAGCTAATTGGAATAAAAAAAACTGCAGTATTCTCACCCTGGGCAGTGGTCTTTAGCTGTATCCTGGGAGGTAGTCAGCTTACTCTGTAGTACAATGAGTGAGATACCATCTTGATTGCTTGCTGTCCTCCTGAGGCACAAAAGTGGAACTGCTTATGGTTTCCTAGAGTCAGGGTGGGCCAGACCTTCAGTTCCTGGAATAATAGCTGTTATATCCAGTGATTATTAAGGTTATTAGCTATTAGTTAAACTAAAATTTTCCAACTCTTGAGTCCCCTATCAATTGCACATCACTTCCACTGGAAGTAAATAACACAATAGATGCGGAGCATGTGGAGATGAACTGGACTTGGACCTTCTTTTCAGGAGCTATCAGGTGAGAATAAGATGCAATCACCCTTACATTTCAATATAATGGCATTCCAATATAATGACAATAACATTAATAATTACCATAATTCCTTCTATCGTCATGACTTTTTCTGCTCTTGCTGTTGTTGCTTCTACTACTCCTCTTACTTCTACTGAGGCAGGAAAGTTAGAATAGGACAAAAAGGCCCTAAGCTCTACCTTTCCCCTTTTCCATCTTGGTTGGAATATTGTTCATGTGACCCTCACTGACACCTCTTTCCCTGATTCCTCTTCCCCAATTTTCTGTAATTTAGAGGAACAAAAAGATATGCAATCTAAAAAGGAGGGACAATGACGAGCTACATCAGCAGTCACCTCATCAGTGCCAGAAGCCAAGGACCATCCTATTCCCCTTCTCTGTCCTCATTTAATAAATTCTTCCATCAGGAATGCACCCCATCAGGGCATCTGGTTCTTTGAGGTCACCTGCTCTCACATCTCCAGTGTGTACTACTACTACTTCAATGAACATACTGTGCTCTGATAAAGTTTTCTGTAATGCTCTTGAATCCTTTCTTGAGATGTGACAGGAAACTGCACACTGGTATCAGGTTGAGGCCTCCTTTGGGTTTCCTGGGTGCTACACTGTATCACTACTAGCACCATCTAACATATTGGAGCACATATTTTTTCCCAAGAATTTGAATTATCTCAAATAATCTTCACACCTCCCTGAAGTGACATTTTATAGAGGTAAAAAGATGAAAAAAAAAGACAGATTAAGTAATCATTTTTCTACCATTGGTATTTAGCTAGGAGTGGGGAGCAGGAGGAAATAGACATTATACTTAAAAAAATGGGATGTAGGAACATGTTTGCTTCACAAGGTAGCAGCAGCTTCACACTCCAGGGGATAATAGCTTTGTGCTCTGCCAAATGGATTAACACTCCTCCCTTTTCTGCTCTCATGCCAGATTGACAGATGAGGGCAAGAGAAGGCAAGCACAGGTGCAATAGCAGTGAGAATGGTTCAACATGAGGTGTTTGACCAAAGAGGACTGTCCATCTAGCCTGGGGATGAAAGCGATTTGTTGGGAGGTAAACCTATTTAAAACCCAAGAAGGCTTGGGAAGTTGATTGGTTCTTTTGAAAAAGTACCAGGTTTCTCCCAAGCCCAAACTAATATAATCCCCAGGGAAAAAGACAAGCTGTCTCTTGCCCACCTGATAATGCACTCATCCTATTTGTTCATGCACTCTCTTGTGCAGGAGCGTGCGTCAGTGTGGGTCTAGCAGCTATCATGGCCTGTAGCAAGGTGTTGTGAGTGCCAAAGAACTAAGCTTTATTATGAAGCAGAAACTCTGGACACTGGCTTTTGCTTTGGCCTAGCTGAGGACCAGGTTGGACTTTTTCCACTGAGACACAGAGGAAGACGGGACATTGGAAATCCAGGGGCAGCTTCTATTTCCACACAAATAAACCTAGCCACACCACAGTCTCTTGTGTGTGGGTCTTTGGAACGCTTTCCTTGTGATCTGGTGGAAGAGCCTAGTTTTCCTGTGTGCAAGTTCAGGTCATAAAGCTAGTAAATGGTGAAGGCTCTATGCAAAAGCAAGTACTCTAACTTCCAAGTTTGTGTTATTCATTACAACTACAAGGTGACATTTCCTAACTCTCAAACCTGGACGTATATCTACTAATTTATTCCCTCACTTTAAATTACTTCCCTCTTCTTGCTTCCCCCTTTTAATTTTCACTGGCATAACTTTTCTAATTAGTCATTGGTATGTGAACTATGCCTCAGGGTTGCTTCTGATGAACCTAAGACATTATTGTCCATACTGCTAAAGAATTGTGACAGAGACTTCTCTATGTCTTAGGTTGATTACTGTTTAAAATAAAGTACCAAAGGAGATTAATACCTTCAAGTTCATTTTGAGCTGTAAGTTAAACTCACATTTATTAAGAACTTCCTATGTTCTCTAATGTGATTCTCCAAAAACTCCTTGTTGAATATTTCTGCAAGTGAAGTCTACATGAGACTATTTCAGCCTATCAGTATGGCTCTGTTACTGCAAAGAGCACCTGACCCTTAGCGAATCTGCTTAAGGCTGTACGATAGCATGTGGGTATGTTTATTAAAGCTGGAGATGGTGAAACAAGGAAGGGCTAGGGTAGAAGAAGCAACAGGAGAGAGCATAGGCAGGGCTGCTTCATCTCTCTAAAAATGTTATAGAAAATAAATGAGCCTAGGTGGGGTGCCTTAGCTAATGGGAAGTCAGAGAAAAGGGGGTCTTGGAGACAGGTTCAGTGGGTTATCCTGGGATGAGCTGCCACTACCCATTGCTCCCCTGGTTGCAAGCCTTGTGGGGTCCTTCAGAGTTTATGAGATGTATGCCTCTGGGGAAGAAAAGGAAGAAGGGAAAGGTGAGGGTATGCTGGGACCTTCATTTTGAGGGCTTTTTAATGCCTCGGTGTTTAGGGGAGGATCTCAATAGAATATTTATCAGCTTTATGCTGATGTGCTAAATTGAGATTTATTCCATTAACTTCATCTGTCCTTGGGCGTGGTTGGCAAATGGCACTTTTTCTAATCAGATTTCTGCTATCTATCTCCAAGACTAGGGTGATTTAAGCTATTTACCCTCTTGTTGGGTGGAAGTGCAAAATTTACTCTCAAGTGTTCTTGGTTACAGAAGATAACATTTTTATATTTGCTTGATGGCTGTAAACTGCTTGGCTGTTTAATTATCTGTCTTAGCTTTTCCATTATGCTTGTCCTTACTTACTAGCCTGTCTTAGTTCTAAGAACTTAGTATGTTCTCAACTCTAATTTCCAAAAAAATTGTGTTGAATATTTCTGTAAATGAAGGCCAGATGAGACTATGTCAACCTATCAATGTGGTTCTAATAAGATGTTACTCAAAAGCAAAGGAATACCGAACTTAGGAGAAGCAGTGTAACATTCTAATAACTTAGAGAATACCTACTCAGTGTATGGCACTGTGCTAAGTGCTCTCCACATAGAAATTCATTTATTTTTCCCAACAACAGCATTGAGAAATGTACTATTAGAGATAGGGCACTTGAGTGCAGAGAGGCTACATTACATGCCCAAGGTCTGACAGGCAGTACAACTACAAAGATAGAAGTTTTAGTAAATATAGCAATTTCAATGATAGCACATGCTTTCCTTCTCTTTCTTATCCACTCATTCACCACAGTGCTAGCATAAAGGGCTGAATGGCTTTTTCAGACCTCAGTGAAAGTTAGGAATGATTAAACAGAATTAACAATTTTGAGGGAAGGCAGAAAAGATGGTATGTTTTATATGTCTTTTTCTATAGTCCAAAGGAAAGTCCTGCCAAAACTTAAAGGGGTCAAGTTTTATTCACTTCATGTCATAATCATCTCAGGCCTTCATAACATACAACCATAGACTAGGTGTCTTAGAGGACAGAAATTTATTTTCATAATTCTGGAGCATATAAGATCAAGATTTTGGTTGATTCCATTTCTGGTGAGGGCTCTCCCTCTGGCCACATTCTTGCTGTTTGCCACTTTCTTTCCTTGGTTCACACAAGTGGAAGGAGAGAGAGAGATCTCTGATGTCTCTTCTTTTTTTTTTAATTTTAATTGTTGTCCAAGTACAGTTTTCTGCCTTTTACCCCCATCCCATCCACCCCACCAGCCCTCCCGACCTCCCTCCCATTTCCACGCCCCCCTCTTATTATTGTCCATGTGTCCTTTATACTTGTTCCTGCAAACCCTTTCCCTTTTCCCGTGAAATTCCCTCTCCTCTCCCCTCTGGTCACTGTCAGACTGTCCTCTATTTCAGTGTCTTTGACTATATTTTTCTTGTTTCTTTGTTTTATTGTTTAGGTTCCTGTTAAAGGTGAGATCGTATGGTATTTGCTTTCACCACCTGGCTTATTTCGCTTAGCATAATGCTTTCCAGTTCCATCCATGCTGTCACAAAGGGTAGGAGTGTCTTCTTTCTTTCTGCTGCATAGAATCCCATTGTGTAAGTGTACCATAGTTTTTTGATCCATTCATTTACTGATAGGCACCTAGGTTGCTTCCAGCACTTGGCTATTGTAAATTGTGCTGCTATGAATATTGGGGTGCAAAGGTTCTTTTGGATTGGTGTTTCAGGGTTCTTAGGATATAATCCCAGCAGTGGAATTGCCGGGTCAAAAGGCAGATCCATTTTCAGTTTTCTGAGGAAGTTCCATACTGTTTTCCACAGTGGTTGTACCAGTCTGCAGTCCCACCACCACTGCACTAGGGTCTCCTTTTCTCCACAACCTCTCCAACACTTGTTGTTTGTTGCTTTGTTTATCATGGCCATTCTGACTGGTGTGAAGTGGTATCTCATTGTGGTTTTACTTGCATCTTTCTGATAGTTAGAGATACTGAGCATCTTTTCACATGTCTCTGGATCCTCTGTATGTCCTCCTTAGAGAAGTGTCTGTTCAAGTCCTTTGCCCATTTATTAATTGGGTTGTTTGTCTTCTTAGAGTGGAGTCATGTAAGTTCTTTATATATTTTGGAGATTAAACCCTTGTCTGATGTATCATTGGCAAATATGTTTTCCCATAGAATTGGTTCTCTTTTTATTTTAATACTGTTTTCTTTAGCTGTGCAGAAGCTTTTTATTTTGATGAGGTCCCATTTGTTTATTCTTTCCTTTATGTCCTTTGCTCTAGGGGACATATCAGTGAAAATGTTGCTGTGTGAAATATCTGAGATTTTTCTGCTTATGCTTTCCTCTAGGACTTTAATGGTGTCACAACTTATATTTAAATCTTTTATCCACCTTGAATTTATTTTTGTGTATGGTGTAAGTTGGTGCTCAAGTTTCATTTTTTTGCACGTGGCTGTCCAGTTCTCCCAACACCATTTGTTGAAGAGGCTATTTTTACTGCAAGTTATGTTGCTGCTCCCTTTGTGAAATATTAATGGACTGTAGAGACTTGGGTTTATTTCTGGGCTCTCTATTGTGTTCCATTGGTCCATGTGCCTGTTTTTATGCCAGTACCAGGCTGTTTTGATTATAGTGGCCTTGTAATACAGTTTAGTATCAGGTATTGTGATCCCTCCTACTTTACTCTTCTTTCTCAAAATTGCAGCAGCTATTTGGGGTCATTGATGGTTCCATATAAATTTTTGAAGTGTTTGTTCTATGTCTGTGAAATATGCCACTGGTACTTTAATAGGTATTGCATTGAATGTGTAAATTGCTTTGGCTAGTATGGACATTTTGATGGTGTTAATTTTTCTGATCCATGAACATGGTATATGTTTCCATTTGATTGTGTCTTCCTTGATTTCTTTCTTCAGTGTTGTGTAGTTTTCTGAGTACAGGTCTTTTACCTCCTTGGTTAGGTTTATTAGTAGGTAATTTATTTTTCTTGTTGCTATATCAAATGGTGCTGGAGTCCAGCTCCAGTAGGTCCAGGGATTCCCAATGGATGGATGGCATCAGCGAAGGAATGACACTAGAGGTTCAGTTTCAAGCTCAACAGCCAGGCATCTCTGCCTGGGCTCTTGAGTTTTTTATTTTTACACAGTTGGGTGTGTACATGTGGCATATGTGAAAGCAATAAAAAAATGAGGTTTTTAAGGCATATTTGCTTTATCCTTATTCTGCAGAAAAGAGGAAGCAGCTCTCTATTGCATATTATTGTGCAAGCTTTTAGCTCCTAATCTTTGCAATTAATCAGTAACACATTTTACCACATTATATAACACCTTAATTTCTTAAAGCTCAACTTAATTTTAATCTATATATTCTAAAGTTGCAAGCTGGACACGTAGCTGGGCACAGGACTATTTTAGCTCACTGGTAAAGGACATGCAGAAGGCCTTCATGGTCAATGTGGTTAGTATCTGTCTCTCACTTCTCACTTCAGTGCCAGAACCCTGTCATCTTGTGCAAGTAATAATCTTTGTTTTGCTCAGTCCATTCAGCTGCCTGCCACCTACCTTGGTGTTGATGTATTTTTATTATTTGTTTCTATCTTTCATGTCTGACTTTTTAGGCAATAAACACCATGGGGCTCCTGATCACTTAAGCATTTCATAGAAGGGGAGTGTATAATAATCTTTCCAATATCTATTTATATTTACCCATCATGTTCTCTTATGATAGATTCTGGTATAGGCAAAGAGTTAGAGGGGGAACGGATCATGGATACTGACTGGTACTATGCTGACCAAATGTGTTTTTTGAATCTATGTCTAACTCCCGGAGCCCTGGTCTTAAGGAACTGAGTAATAAGGGTGGGTGTAGGGACTTTTGTAGGGAGTAATCCTAGGAGTCTTTTCCATTTCCATTCTTTGAACTCTCTAACCCACTTAAAAGGACACTCTGGTGGGGAGTCTCTCTCCAATGAGCTGTCATTTTCTTTCTTACTTCCAAAGAACTGTATTTCTTCTGTGGAATTGCCATTTGTCCCAGTCCCATGGTAAATCACATAGACCCTAAGCACAGGTAGTAATATGATGATTAAGCAAAGGAGTGCCAAGTGCTTTCCCCCGACGCGTCTGCTGCGCGGACGTACAGCTCCCTCTGTGACTCTGTCAGACAGCAGGGCTGGGTTGGCTCTTGGCAAAATGGGATTTTTTTCCTGATTTCTGCTTTTGATGTTTCATTGTTGGTATACAAAAATGCCATTGATTTCTGGATATTGACTTTGTATCCCACTGTTTTGCCAAATTCATTTATTAGGTCGAGCAGTTTTTTGGCTGAGTCTATTAGATTTTCTATGTACACTCTCATGTCATCTGCCAACAATGACAGTTTTGTTTCCTCCTTTCCGATTTGGATGCTTTTTATTTCCTTTTCTTGTCTGATCACTGTGGCTAAAATTTCCAATACTATGTTGAATAGAAGTGGTGAAAGTGGACAGTCTTGTCTTGTTCCTGATCTTAGTGGAAAATATTTTAGTTTTTGCCCATTGAGTATGATGTTGGTTGTAGGTCTCTCATATATGTTGAGGAATGCTCCCTCTATTCCCACTTTGCTGAGTATTTTTATCATAAATGAGTGCTGTACTTTATCAAATGCTTTTTCCAAATCTATTGCTATGATCATGTGATTTTTGTCTTTGTTTTTGTTTCTGTGATGTATTACATTTACTGATTTGCGAATATTGTACCATCCTTGCATCCCAGGGATGAATCCCCCTTGGTCATAGTGCATGATGTTTTTAATGTATTGTTGGTTGTCGTTTGCCAATTTTGTTGAGGATTTTAGCATCTATGTTCATCAGTGATATTGGCCTGAAGTTTTCTTTATTTGTTGTGTCTTTATCTGGTTTTGGGATTAGGATGATGCTGGCTTCATAAAAAGAGTTTGGGAGTCTTCCATCATTTTGGATTTTTTTTGAATAGTCTGTGAAGGACAGAGATTAGCTCTTCCTTAAATGCTTTGTAGAATTCTCCTGTGAAACCATCTGGTTCAGGGCTTTCATGTGTCAGAAGTTTTTTGATTACTGCTTCCATTTCATCTGCTGTTATTAGTCTGTTCAGGCTTTCTGTTACTTCTTCTCTGAGTTTTGGAAGATTATATTTTTCTAGAAATTTGTCCATTTCACCTAGGTTTTCTTGGCATACAGTTCTTCATAGTAATTTCTTGCATTCCTTTGTATTTCTGTGGTATCAGTTGTAATCTCTCCTCTTTCATTTCTGATTGTGTTTATTTGGGTCCTGTAGGAGACTGTTCTGCATGTTGTGGGCCCAGCTCCCACTCAGAGATGCACAGGACCAACCCCCATGGATAGGTTCTCCCATGGGGAATCAGGCCTGCATTGTACCTAGACTGCTATGAAACTTGCTTTTGCTAAAACTCCCTCACCCTGATTGAGACAGCAAGTGCTTATTGTCATTTCCTAAGATCCATGCTAAACCTTCCAAGGATGAGTGTAATCAGTTCAACCACTTTTCCCTTTTCATTTGCAAATATCCTTCTTCTGTGATGTGATTAGCAGCAGCATGTCCTTCATTTTCTCTAAAAGGTAACCACCGAGGGTGAACCTGTGCATACCAAATGAGGACCATAATGTAATATGTCTAGAAACCCAATAAAGGCTGGCCACAGCAAGGGCTGAGGCTTTTTCTCCCCTTGAGAGAAATGCCATGCTGTCCCTTTTCCTCCACAGGACTCAGTAGTCCTTGTGAATGTCTCATGCCTCATCCACAATGCGGTGGACCCCAGGACCCGGGGTCCAAATTAGCTGGTGCCCAGGAACAGGGACCCAGGGCTACAAGCCGTCCTTGTGGACAACATAACAACTTGGTTGGAGTTACTCACGCATAAGCCCAGGTAAGGGCCAACAACACCAGGTGCTTTTTGATTAGGTTGTAAGGTTTGTTGGATTTCAGAGGAAAAGGGTTTTCTTCCTAGGTCACTCTCTCTTGTGACTGCTTTGGAACTGTACCTTCTTTAGTAAGTCTTGTACTCTTTCCCAAGTATTTGCTGCAACCTTGCGGGCACAAGCGAGCAGTTAAGAGCCACAGGGGTGCTCGCTGCAATGCTGTAAAAACACCCACAAGCCAATCCCCACAGCACAACCCCAAACTAGGTCTAGGCTTGAGAGAAAGAGCAAAGATTTTCCCTTTAATCAACTTTAAAAACATCAACTAGTTACTGGACAATTTACAAGCATCTCAGCAAATTGTTTTTTTTTTAAGCCGCCTCTGGGGGTCCCTTCAGTTTTGCCTTTTCCCTCTGTCCACGTGCATAAGGATTTAAAGGTGCAGGTAGAGAAAAGGCAAAATTGAGACTGGTTTTGTAATCACTGTGCTTGCATCCACAGCTGCCCTCTGTGTCCACAGACTCTGTGGGTGCTCACAGCCCCTGTGTGTTTGCCACTTAATCCTTATTTCCCTTTCTGTGACTTCAAGCAACCAGGTCTCTCCAGGTGCTATTCAAACCTTGTTTGGCAGGAGGGGGAGCTGTTGACCCAGTTCTCTCTCAAGAACCCTGTGGCAGACCTGGCAGGCACTGGGCCTGGGGCTGCAGCCACCCTGGTCCCTGCACTGGTCCCAGGGACCTTATTGTCCTGAAGCACTCTCCTTACTGTCTGGTTTTTCAATGTCCTCTACAGTTTTTGGTCTTCTATCTTCATATATCCTGGGGTACTGTTGGTTGTTTGCTCTGTTCCTCCATATATTGGCTAGGTTTTTCTCTCATGTGTAGGGAGAAGTAGAATCTGCTCCCTCCTACCTCACCACCATCTTCAGTCTCCTTCTGATGTCTCTCCTCATATGGGCACTGACTCAATCATGATGGTCTCATCTTCATAAACTCATGTCACCATGATTATCTCTCAAAGCCCTCCTTTCTAAACCAGTTTGGAAATTAGGGTTTCAACATATGAGTTTCAGGGGCACAAACATTTAGTCCATAACACACCCCATTTCCTAGACTTTCTCATGTTTCTATTCTTTTCCTCTGAGAGAGAGACCTACTTCAGAATATCCTAGTGCAAATTTTAATTTTAATTTAAGAAACCTATGGCCCTGGCTGGTGTGGCTTAGTGGATTCAGCACTGGCATGTGAACTAAAAGGTTGCTGGCTCAAATCCCAGTCAGGGCACATTCCTAGGTTGCAGGCCAGGTCCTTAGTTTGGGCTGTGCAAGAGGTAACCAGTCTATATTTCTCTCACACATGTTTCTCATCCTCTCTTTTTCCCTCTCTTATCCTCCCTCTCTCTGAAAATAAATAAAATTTTAAAAACAACAAGAGAATTATATTTTACTAATGTTGTTTCATGTGGAATTAGAATCTATCATCTTCCTTACTCCATTCCCAAGGGCTTTGTGATCCCTTCTGTCCCACAGCACTTAGGATTTCTTGCTTAACTTACGCTGGAAGTCCTCTTAGTCTACTGATGAGCTGACCCCCAGTTTCTGTGATTCTATATTCCTTTCTCTCAATAACCCTTAGTGAAGACCCTTTTATTTACCATATGAGCCTTAGTTCTACTAAACTTAAAACTGTGGTACTTCTAATCCTGTGGACTATTCCTGAGCCCAGTGTCTTCCTTCTACTTTTCATAATGTGATTTAAAAAAAATTACTCTTCATTGTATTTTTTTCCATTATTGTTTAGTTCTCTCTCAATCCTGTGATTCTTATCTTTCCTGATTCCATTCCCTCTGGCTTCACTGGTCCATAGGGCCCCTCCCTCAGTGACTCCAATCTAATGACACTGAAATTCTCATGATCCTGATCCCACTTTGATGGCAGCTTTACTCTCTCCACTACTATTGAAGAAAACCCCAACTCTACATTGTCATCTTCTCTCTATCCAATTTTACTTTTTGCCAGCTTTTTATCCCTTGAGCACAGCCTCTGAATCTCATTTAATAATCACAATGCTTAAATGCTAAAGAATTTATCAAAATCATTTTTATTTATACACAACAATTTTGGGTTGAAAAATCAAAGTTAGTATATGATATATGACACTTCTTAGTTAAAGGCCTCAAAGGATTCATTAAACTAAAACAAAAAGCATTTGGTAAATGTTAACAAAACATTGCAGTTTTAAAGGATGCAGTAATGCAAAAGACACCATGCTTGTGGCGTTTCTGCATCTGTCACCATTTGAATATGATCATATTAGGAGGTACTTCCAGCCCTTACTGAGACTATATTCCCGAGAACAAAAGGGAAAATGTATTGTTGAAGAACACCTGTTACTTATATAAATTTTCTATGCTAGAATTTTTTTGAGAGTCATGGGTCATTACACTTCAAATTGAGAGTATGCTTGAAGCTCTTTGGGAGTACAGAGATAGTAGAATCAGCACTATCACCCAGCTCTGAAGATCCAAGTTTTAGACTGCTGTTCTCTGGATTGTCTGTTTTCACTGGCTATGGAGAAATAGAGAGTGTTCCCATAAATGGAAGCCAATGGATGCTCTTGTGTCCAACATGAAGGATTCTATTCTTTGTATAAGGACTCCTTTAATTCATCAGCTTTGAGAATCTAGGATAAGTCATTGTTTCAGGATATGTAGATTTTCAGAAGAGTGATTTTCTTTTTTCCTCTCAGATTCTTGGTTGGCTTTACAGAGTTTTTCATTTTTATTCTGATCATACTCCTATGGTTTAAATAGTGTGAGAAGTCTCAAGGGTGCCTGTTTTGGAGATAAGCACTTCCTTGCAGTTAAATACAGAAAAAGAATTTCTTATTGAAATACAGAACCTAAAATCTATATATTTTTGATAGTTCATTATCGAAGAAATAGTTTTAAAAATCATTAATGGTGTAATCAAATTTGATCTTGTGTTCTGGCTGGTGTGGCTCAGTGGGTTGACTGCTGTCCTATGATCCAAAGGCTCACTGATTCAATATCCAGGTCACATGACAGAGCTGCACATTAGATCTCCAGTTGGGAGCATGTGAGAGGCAACCTCTCCCTCTTTCTCCTTCCCTTCCCTTCTCTCTAAAAATAAATAAAAAATCTGACCTTGTTCACAACTTTAATTGAATGGCCCTTTTTACCTGCTCATAAATCTTGTTGATGACAGGGAAAAACAAGGTGATGGTTCAATGAGAAAAAGTTATTTTATTTCTATTTTCTATATTTGCTTGATAGTGTTTCCTGAATTGATTCAGGCTTTAATTTGTTCAGTCTGTGATATTCTTTTCCAGAACAAAATATGTCTAAATTTTTCCTATGCTTTGGCATCAGCTTTCAATGAATATTTCCATTCAAGGGTTGGTGACTTTTTGCCACACTTTAAGAGGTGAGAAAAGCACACTTAAAAAAATAAAGGCAATTTGTAGCTTCAATCCAAGAACTGTATATTGGTTTAAAATGTCCATACAGCTGATCTATAAAAATTTATAGCAGTCTGCAATGATTTTGATTTCCTTCTATGAAAATGAATTTATTATGTATGGAACAGGGTAAAGGGGAGATAAATGGTAATGGAAAAATATAATAAAAAACAGCACACACACAAAAAGAAAATGACTTCTTCTGAGATTTTAACATAACATTATATATTTAAAAATAAAAAACCATTTTGTATAATAGTTCAAAATATGAAGCAGATATTTTAAATGGATATTATTTGACTTTTATAATAATGTTCATATATTTTAGTAATTTCTTTTTCAATCAGAAAAGAATTGAGACAAAACTAAAGTTCTTTCACAGAAAATCTTGAACTCTTCAAATATTGATTGATTTTTTAAAAAATGTTTCATTGAAAAAATGTAAATAATGAAAATTGTCATGAGAAAAAGGTATTTTAGGATTGTTTGGGTTTGGTGACTCTTGTTCAGATTCTGGTACTCTTTTGTGGTCATTGAATATTATTGTTTTTTCAAGTCATCAAGCGCATCCTCCTTTGTGATTTTGGTCCAGGTCTCAGGGATTTCACCTCTACCTGCAAATTTTTTCTGATATTTCTCTTCTAAGTTTGATCTGAAGTGACAGACAAACCATTTCCAGTATGGCTGAGTAGATGTGTCTGGGGTGATGCTCCATGTGGCATATTCCCCTCCTGCCTCTCGATACTTCTTATATGGGAATTTACGACCATCACTCAAAATGAAGGAACATTCACTTGCTACTGCACTAGTACAGTAATCAACGGAAAAGTGGTCTGTATTAGCCCATCTCCCTCCTTTGATGGCCTCAGGACGATGAAAAGGAACACTATGGTCTCCATCATGTGAAGAGATTGTGTTTGTACAAGTTGCTCCACAAAAGGGACACTGTTTCCAGCATCCACAGAGATGTTCAGTGAGCAATCTCTGAATTTGAGGACGCATTTCTTTTATAGGAATATTTGAACACTTCTGTTCTACTGTGTTTATTGCAGGATCCAAAGCCTCACTCATGGCTTCTTTGAGAAATTCAAAATCTTTTATCTCCTGGTGTTCAATGCTTACCAAGTCTTTTCGTGGAAAGATCAAGTTACTCCCTAAGTATTTACAGAACAAATCCAGCCACCCAGAAACAGTGCTGCTTCTATCTTTAGCTGTTGCTGTGGATTCATGAATGGCTGAGAGAATGGTATCCTTGATGCCATCTAAACTTATTTTTAAAAAAGTCTTTATTTTTCCACTTTTTTGATCTAAACAATATGTCCTAATACGGTTTTTAATGTAAATACTAAAGAAGGATTCTGGATTATGAAGGTACTGCCAGTAATCATCAAAATCTTCTTTTTCTGCCAGAGAGATAAGAATGTGTTTTTCCAGGTTAGCCCTGTTACCATTGAATGCTGGATATGTAGCCCGCATTTCACCAGCAATTTTAGGAACCAAGTTTTTCCAAATGGTGGCAGAGACAGCAGGAGTGAGTTTCTGCCACAGAAAATCAACAAATGTTTTGATTGAGCTTGCTCCTTGACAAGAAATTTTAAAACTCATGAAGAAATCATCCTTTTTACTTTCCAGATATTTTACAGGATTATTTGCATTTTCAAATGCCTCGTGCATCTCCTGAAAATTTGCTGATGCTCTTTTGAATAAATGAGAAGATAGGTCAATTTTATATTTACTTGTAAATTTGTATCTTTCCTCAGTGGGTGAAGAATTCACCTCATCTTCTATTATTTTCAGGATTTCATGGAAATAATTTGGATTGTAATCACATTGTTGCCCCTGAAAGTTGTTAATAGCTTCTTCAAATTTTGAAATTATGTGGTCAGTGGTCTTATCTATGGATATTGTATCCTGTACTTCTAATTGCTGTGAAATTATGTGAAATCTTTTGGTCATTTTGACATGTTCCTTATAATTGATTTGAAAATTTCCTCCTTCATTTTCCTTCATTCTATTCACCACATCTGCCTCTTTTACAAAATGGTTCAAAAGGATGGTTTCAGCATCGACATCAATGTTAACCTTTGTGACTGGAGGGAACGTTGAGGACACAGCACAGACCCATTTTCCCCAAACTTGATTGAATTTCTCATGTAGCTCTTTCTCACTCAGTTCTTTGCCCTTTAAATTTAAAGCCAATTTTCGGCTTTTTTCCAGTAATTCTTTTTCATAATCTGACTTTCTCTTATCCAACATTTCTTGATTCTTTTTATAACTTATATGTTCCTCGACTTTATTTTTGGTCTCTAAAATAAGTGCCTCTGTAAGGTTTGTGAGCTTATTTTCAAAATTTGCTTTCCACTGTGTCAGTATGTCACTATCTGGATCTTCATTAAAATATTTTTCAAGTTCTTGCTTGATGGCTTCATATTTTACTGTAACTGGAGCCTCAAGTGTGCTTGTTGTGAGTGTCTGGATTATTCCATTCTTAATCTGGTTGATCAGCTGGTTCTGCAAGTCTAGCACATGACTCCTCAGCTCCCAGGTCCAGTTGTTGTACATGATTTCTAATTTGCTCATTGCCATGACCTCTTGAGTATTCCTGAAACTGAAAATAAAGTTCTCATTCACTAGGGCTCTCCACAAATCTTGAACTCGCAGCTTTACATCTGATATCTTCATGATGCTTCGCCTGGATTCCTGTTGAGCAGTTTCGAAAATTTTACCTTTCAGTTCCTGGACATTGTGGCTGTAGCGAGGATTGGGAGGGGCCATAGGGGGATTGCCATCCCAGAGGTGAGCAAAATAGTAAACATGAGTATTGAAATCAAACTTAATGACATCAGTAAAGCGGGTTACACCTGAGAACTGTTCTAGCTCAGCTGCTGTTGCTGCCATTTTATCCAGTCTCTGCTCTAACCGCCTCCGTCCTTCCATAGTTTGGTCAATAGCTGTAAGTTCCCCTACATTTTGATGGACAAAAAGGCAGCTAGGTGAGATGTTTACTTGTTTCATCCTCATAAAGGCTTGGACAACAATTTGTAGAATATCTTGCATTTCTGATGGATTTTCCCCAAAAATATTGATCAGAGTTAAGTTTCCAAGTCCAATGACAAAGGTTGCCAACTCATTGTCATGATTCTTGGATTTGTTACCGAGTTCTGGGGCCCGAAGTCCTTCTGTGTCTACAACAAGCACAAAGTCAAAGCCCAGTTCCTCTGTGAAAGTCTCCTCTACCTTCAGTAGCTGCATGTAGGCCCCCCGGGTACACCTCCCAGCACTGACAGTGAACTGCAAACCAAAAAGTGCATTCAGCAGGGTGGACTTCCCTGAACTCTGTAGGCCAAGGATGGAGAGAACAAACAGCCGTTTGTTTCCAAGCTTCTCAGAGACCTTGTCAAAAAGAGCTGCTACCCATCTTAGAGGCACATAGGAAGCATCCCCATCCATCAGTTCAATGGGAATACCAGATATCAGCAGATCTGCAACTACCTGGGGAAGGCAGAGATAAAGGGTATCTTTTGTGGAGGAAGTTTCTTCCAGAGATTCATAGATTTGGCTAACTTCTCTGAGAATTTGCTCAATACCCAATGTACAGTCACTAATCTCTTTGGAAATAACTTGTATGTCATTATGCAACTTATTCAGAGAGTTGCTCTTTGGTGCATTTTGCTTTTGTGTTTTTGTAAGTGACCACAAAGAGCTTTTCTTTTTATTCAGGTTTTCCAAGTGTTCTGCAGTCAGGTTGTCAAAAAAGACACCCAGCCATTGCAAAAAGTAGAGTGTGGTTTGAGTTTCTGAATGATTTTGGAGAATTTGAAGGATAGAATGCATTAAGTGATTGAGAGGAAAGGCTCTGTCCAACTGTTGATGCCGTATTTTTTGTTTTTCTGCCTCAACTTCACTCTTGTGTTGTTCAATGCTCTGATTCCCCTTTTCCCTCAGGTGATAGAGTTCTTTGTCCTTTTTACACCAAAGATGCCACAGGTGTCCCTGTAGGGGTAGAAAGTTTTCCTTCACCTGAGATATCTTCATTTCTTTCAGTAGAGCCACTATATCCTCTGCCTTTTCTTTGGCTTCCTTGCATTCTTGCTGGTCTTCATCGATAAGGAATCCTTGCTTTCGTGCATATGGGATACAGTCCTCTAAGCTGAGAGCAGTGTGTGAGAGCTCTAGCAAATGTCTGATTGTAGTAACGAGCTCCTCTGTTAATTCTGCCTCATTTCTATTCCTGATCCCAATTCTCACTTTTTGGCCAGAAATATTGACCATGGTTTTTTCTTTGTTGTCAAGTAAACAAATCAAAGGTCTTGGTGACTGACTCAGGTCATGGACAATTTTCTTGTTTTCCTTATTGTCATCAGAAGTTGATATTAGGACCACAATGAGAGAAGAGACCTCTTGCAGGAAGGTGAGTTGCTTCTTATGTTCCTTTGCATCTCCATGAAGATTGGTGAAGGTCAAGCAGTTGTCAAATCTGTCCTCATCTTCCCCACTAGGACAGAACCAGCAGACTTCCACCACACCTTTCATTAAGAGACAGTCTTTGGTGTTCCCTTTGCAATGTCGGTGAAAAAAGACATCATGTTTACGTTTACTGAGAAGACAGTTCATGATCTGAGATTTGGAAGCAGAGAGGTTATTTCCAACTCTAATAAAGGACACAATGGGGGTTGAAACACAGCACATCTGCTTATTCTTATAATTGATCTTTTTTGATTTCCTTACTTCCTGCCAGCTTTTTCTAATTTGACTGAGAGACCAGAGACAAAATTCAATTTGAGAATTGCAGGGATTAGGTGTGAGAAGAGGTAGGGCAAACTGGCAAATGGAAAGTTTGGACAAAATATTTTGTCTTGCAAAATCATCTGCACAATGAAGGATTGCCATCTGAATATCCATAGGGTGAATATGGGGTCTAGGAGTAGTGGTGAAATTATTAGTGGGAGTTTCACTGCCTTCAAACACGTCTACATATGGGTCAAAAACCTCATTTTCTTGAGTCATGGCACTTGGATAAACTTGATTTTGTGTGTTTCTAGCTTCTCTGAACACCTGGTATCTCAGTTCATAATCCAGCACGAGTAGCTTCTGCAGAAAGTAGAAGGGAAGCTCCCTTTCAGAGCTGGGCTGGGTGCTGTACACAGAAGTCTTCTGGATCAGATGAAAATTATCTCTGCTCATCTTTTTTGGGTAGTATTGTTCTAGGTCTAGACGCTGGAGTAATTCCAGGAAAGCCAAGTCTTCTATGACTTCATGTTTGCTATTTACATTACCCTGTGGTTCATGAGATTGTTTCTTTTCATGGAAGATATTTTGCAAGTTTTTTCTTACCTCATGCATTTGCAACACAGGGGTGATGGCTTCGTAATTACCATCAATTAGCAATCTCAAGTCTCTCTCAAGGGTTTCCCAATCATGATCTGCTCCAGGTTTGGAGAGGACTTGTACAACTTCCTCCGACAAAGTTTGGCCCATGTGATGTCGTATTAATGCCAAGCGTTCTGTTTTCTCCTCTGGTGAAATAGCTATAACTCTAGCAGTTTCTGTAAGACCTGTGAGCAGCAGGAATGCCTGAGCCCTGTAGGTGCAAATATTTTTGAGCTCCTGGTATTTATCTTGGGCAGTTTGCATTTTATTCAGTAGGAAGTCTAACTCATTACATCCCAAGAGATACTGAAAAGTACTGTTTACCACATGATATCCTGCACCAGCTGCAATAAAACGTAGCAAGAGCTGTATGTCTGGCTGCTGTGTTTCTAGGAGATAATTCAAGAAGGAGCCAAGAGACAAGCTCACCTTGTGTGTGGCCTTCCTTTGAGCTTCCTCCACTATTTCTGCAGATTCAGATTTGGCTTTCACTTCCATGAGGTCATTCTGGGTTTCTTGTAAGATTTTAGTTAATTCAGAAAATTGGGAGATGTTGATATGCTCTTGGTCAGACTCTGACTGGAAGATCCACTGCATGATAGAATAAGTCTGAGGAAAGTTATTCACTTTGTAGATGTGAGGATCCAAAAGTCTTTGCATCTGAGATTTAACAAATTTAGTTTTATGAGTGGAAGACATTCTGCAAAAGTTAACGGTATTTACCAGAAAATTTTGCAGACCCCAATCAGTCAGGCATATGTTAACCCAAGTGTCATAACTTTTTGTTTTTTGACTCACTATTTGCATGAAATCTGTGAGTTTTTGAAGTTGCTCTTCAGGATCAGATACCTCCCAGGACTTCACATCCTCTAGGAAATCCCTAGCCACCTTTCCAACACTGAGTAGTTCTTCCCCATCCTGGATCTGGGCAGGGAGACCTTTTAGAGCAGTGTAGCTGTCTTTCAGAAAGTTAGCTAGCTGAAGTGGATCCTTAAAATCATTTCTGTGGCTGGAGAGGATGATGTCCCAAATGGGCACCAGCTGAATTCCCCGGTCAATGATACACCAGGTTTGATTACTGGCAACTAGGCCAGCTTTCCACTGGACAAATCCATCTGCTTCAGGTGGGCCACCTGTCTGGGCTACTGATAATTGGACTTTGTTTTGGAGATTTTGAAAGGTTGTACTTTGGGAGGCAGCTTTTGCATAAGAGGATGACACTTCCCCACCTCCATTAACTTCCACTCCAAAGCCACTGTAGTTGCCTCTTACGTAACCATTCAGGGCCTCTGCTGCCTGCTGTTTTACTTCTGCCAGCTGCTCACTTTGGAAACCCTGTGAAATGGCTTTCCACCAGTAGATTCCTCCCAGGTGCAGAGGGCCCTGGTTAGCATGAGAGCCAAATCTCTGGAAGAAAGCTTCAGCCCTGTGTTTCAGGCATGTGAGTCTGTCTGGGCCTGCAGGCTGACCCAAAAGGTCTTCAATACACTTCAGTTCCTGGAGCACAGCCTTGGAGAACTGGAGCTGATCAATGGGGAAGTAGAAGGAGGCAAGAGGGATATAGCTGAATGTGGCAGAGCAGAAATAAGAGTGCTCAGATTGTGATTGCACAATTTCCTTGGATTTTGAATGTTCGTTATGGTCCATACCAGCTTCCAAGCTAAATCCCCAACCTCCACCCTTGGCTGAGGTAATTACACTGACCCCCAGCTTCTCTATCATCTGGGTGAACATGGATTCTGCTTGAGAAGATGTAAATTCCCTTGTTTCCATCCGTGTGCCCTGCTCAGGGCCACAGAGAGAGAACTCCTTGGGGACACTGAGTAACTCTTCTCTTTTTTCTATAAGCCCCTTTTGGTGGCTGGTTTTGTAAATTCCCTGCAGGGCCAGCCCTCCAGATGCCCATCTCACCAGATCTCTATCTGAGAGGTTCTCCCTGTGAGTCAGTGTCCCCTCCACTGGGTTGAGTTTTCTCTGCATGTTTTCCATGAGTTCTCTTAGAGACTTCACAAGGTGTGGCCAGTCCTCTTCGGGGATCTCCATTTCCTGTTTCAGCTCTGCCTCTTTTTTCTTCACTGCCTCTTCTTGTCGTTGCCTCCCTTCTGACAACAAGTCTCTTAGCTCCTGTAGCTCCTGCTCTGCCTTCTTCAGGTTTTTCTTGACTATTTCCACTTGAGACTCCTGCAACTCTGAATGTCTATTTGAGTGTGACAGGTTAAGCAGCTTCTCCAGGGCCCTTTCCTCCCAGGAATATCTTGCCTGGGATTTCAGCTTGTGGAGGTCTTCTTCTTCTAGGTGTTGTAAGGCCTGGGCACAGGTCACACCTAGGTGTTCCTGCAGCTTGTGCAATGAGTACTCATCTGCAAGTCCTACTTCCTTCAGCATCTCTTGCAGATCTTGCCTCCTGTTGCCTCTGAGAAGGGGCTTATTAATGGTAGACTTTGCTGTATCCATGGCTGAAGAAAGAAAAGACACTCAGTTAGGCTGTGTCATCAACTCAGGAAGTGTCAGTCACATGGCAAAAAGGGTAAGAGTACTAAAGATTCCAGTGTTTAAGGTTTTGTCATTTTTTATTTCATTTCTTTAACAAATGTATGTGTTTAAAAAATTTCATTATATATGTGTGTGTACACAAGACATCTTTGTGGGTGTTCCCTACATGGACTGCTTTTTTAATTGCCAGGATGACTTGCAACTTGGTAGCCTGGCTTTTAGCACTTCCTATTTAAAGAGAATCAATTGTATGGAGTGTATTAAGGTGTGGGTTGCAATGTGAAAATATACAAGCAATTGATAGCTTGATGTTTACTTTAAAAAGGTGTATATTCCTCTTATATACCAGTTATATTCCTCACTTATTTTCTGTTAAACCTATGTTGAATAGTTTCATTCTTCTTTCTGTCACTTCTGATGCCATCTTATAATATTTATTACTCCCCTGTTCTTTAAGATGCAGTTCTTAACATCAGCATTATGATGGCATTAAGATGTTCCTTCTTTTTTGTCTTCATTTTAAACAATTATCTCAATAATGAGACACCTATCCACAAACAAACATGCCTCTGTGCAAATTGTGGGACCTAACCACATGCCAGGGGGTGTTAAAGGAGTCTCTGTGCTTCTGGTAACTGGCTAAAGACCTCAATATGAGTTATGGAGTCAGCAGAGACAGTGAGTGTGACCCCACCATCTTGGCCTGGTTGGAAAAATCTTTCAGAATGCTGACCTGGGCAGATGTCCAAAGGTGAGAGAGATTTGCTTTGGAATCCAGGCTTCCCAAGGGAAGATTCCAGCATGAATTTGGTGATATTGCATGGGGAATTATCTGAAGGTGGCAGTCTCTCCAGTGGGGAAAAAGGAGAGTGGTTATTGAATGCCTGGTTACCACAGCTTTATAGGATATGGCTGGAGAACACATTGCTTTCCAGCAGCACTCAGAGTGCTGTGGCAGGACATACATAACCAGGGAAAAGGAAGAAAGGGAAAAAAAGCAGAGAGGAATATCAAAGGGCATTAGAAGGATAAGTTTCTTGCCACCTGTGCTCAGGACTTCAGCAGGACAGCCTCCCATGTCCCTCTGAGAGAGCCTCCCCTGTAGATCTCCCCACTGGGTCTGCAGGCACCACCAGTGGCCCAAGTGCTAAGCCCCATAACTCCTGGACATTGTGGACACCCCTTTGTGTTCAGCAGTGAGAGTTAATCCAGAAAATGGAAAGGAATCAGAAAAACACACTGGAGACTGTGTGCAAAGGAGAAACCACAAACTTAGGCTATGGTACTACCTTCTGGAAAACAAAAGAGCAGTTCCCAGTAGCCATCCTGGTGAGCTGTAAGAATAGAGATGACATAAAAGCTTATGAATTTTGCTACGAGAGAGAGCAAGAAGTGTGGAACATGTTTACCCATAGAAAGGTAAAGAAAACCAAGAAATAACAGCATCAATAAATAGAATAGTCCATCTGAAGGCATTCATAAAGATTTAAAGAGGTGTCTGCTACGTCAAATGCAAAAGCAGAAATTCAAAACTACAAGGACATGATAAATCAAGGAAGCATGTTAGCACCAAAACATTAATTTTTCAATAACTTAGCTTGAAGGCATGGCACTTTGTGACCTGCCTGACAAAGAATTCATAATAACTATTTTTGAAGAAACTTATCAGCAAGAAAACTCAGGAAGACAAAATAACAAAATCAGGGGAAAATATGTGAAAAAAATTAGATACTTACCAAAGCAGCAGAAATAATTCTGAAATTCTGGAATGGAAAACTCAATGAATAAAATGGAAAATGGAATGGAGAACATCTGTATCACGTTAGAGCAAATAAAAGACAGAGTGAGTGAGGTAGAGGGCAGCACTTTATAAATGACCTAATTAAAAAGGTATAAAGAAAAAAGAATGAGGGATCTAAGAAGGCAGCAGAGCAGGTGGAAATTACACTCACCTCCTCCAAGGACCAAACCAAATAGCAACTGAATTATACAACAATAAACCAACTAAAGTCTAGCTGATAGAATGTTTAAAACTAAGGATATGCAGAAAATGCCACATTGAAACAAGCAGGAGGCATGAAAAGGTCTGGCACCATACACAAATGCAGTAGTTGAGAATCTGAAGGAATATCTCAGTTGCATAGGTCTCTGCTGAGGTGCATCACATCTCAAAGATGCCAGCCTGAGCCTCTGGTGCAAACTTTCTTGTGGCTTTTGAGGAGATCAGAGCAGATTTGGGTTGGCAGAGAAAATGGGGAGAGACTGAGTTGTATGGCTCTGGGAAAGGGTCATTTTTCCTCCTGCATAATGGATTGGCACCACCTCCCCCAGGGAAATCCACTAGATCCACTCTTGCACTCTGGGTGGCCACACCCTATTGAGCACATACCCTGTGTAAGAGTCAGCTGCCTGTGGCCAGCCTGGACCGGTGGTTCAGACTTTCATGGAGGACTCTCAAAGAGTTCTGGGCAGACTCAGGGTGGTGGAAACTAATGGTAGCAGACTGAATTGTGTGGCTCCGAGACCAGGGTGATTATTTCCCTCACATGCCCAACTGGCACCACTGTTCCTGTGCAGATCCCTCCATTTACATGGACCAATCCAGTCTGTTTTACATTAATGCACTCCACTGGCCTCACCCTGATGACTCCTGGAGACCTGACCCACCACAAAGGTCTGCAAGCCCACTGCAGGTGGCTACAGGCTTTGGTGTACACTGAAACATACTGAGTGGCATCATGAAACCAGACTGGGCACTGAGTTTGAATCTGTATCTTCCTGCTGAACACAAGTCACTTCTACTTGGTGACTCTAACAACCTACCTCACTCAACTTGCATATAGCCAGAGGCTCTTTCAGTGAACAAGCCAACAAAACTCTGGCAGATGAAAGGGAATCTATAGTGCTTTGGGCCTTTTGCTGTTCTGACCTTGGGTACAGTGCTGAGGAAAGCCATCTTAAGTACACAGCTTGGCCACACCCACACACGCTCAGGTTAGCAGAGGCTGGCACAAACTGGGGATCATCTCTTTGTAGCTTCAAACAGGTAGCCCAGGGCTGGTCATGAGCAGGGCCTGACATTGACCTGCATTGAAGTTACTGTCAAGAGGCCCCAGAACCAAGACACTTCATAATTAAAGTGCCAAAGGTTATAGACAAATAGGGAACCTTATAAGCAGCAAGAGAAAGAGAGTTTCCTACCAGGGGGATCCCAGAAGGCTGACAGCTGATTTCTCAACAGAAAAATTTCAGGCAGGAAGGGATTGGCACAAAATATTCAAAGTGATGAGAAGCAAGAATCTGAAACCAAGAATGCTCTACCTAGCATTTAAAATGGAAGCAGATATTGTTTATCTTTTTAAAGAACAAGCTCCTGAATTTATTAATACTTTGAATTGTTCTTTTAGTCTCTACATCATTTAATTCTGCTCTGATCTTGGCTATTTCTTTCTTTCTCTCGCTCTGGGCTTTGTTTGTTGTTGTAGATGTAGGGTTATGTTTCCATATATTTTTAGGTAGACCTGTATCGCTATGAACTTCGCTCTCAGGACTGCATTTGCTGTGCTGCATAAGTTTTTGACTGCTGTGTGTTCATTTTCATTTCCTTCCAGACACTTTTTGATTTGTTCCTTGATCTCATTATTAACCTATTCATTTAAGCACACTATTCAATCTCCATGAATTTGACTGCTTTTGAGTTTTTTTCCAGGAGATAGGTTTCTAGTTTCAGGTCCTTGTGGTCTGAGAAAATGCTTGAGATGATTTCAATTGCCTTGAATTTTCTGAGGCTTGTTCTGTGTCCTATCATGTGGTCTATCTCTGAAAATGTCCTATGTGTATTAGAAAAGAATGTGTATTTTGCTTCTTTGGGATGAAAGGTTCTCTACATACCAGTTAAGTCCATTTGATCTAAGGCATTGTTCAATGCCACAATATCGTTGTTCATATTTTGTTTGGAAAATCTACTCACTTTTGACAATGGAATGTTTAAATCCTCTAGTATAAGTATGTTGCTGTCTATATCCTTCTTGAAGTCCTCCAAAATTTTCCTTATATATTTGAGTGCTTCTGTGTTGGGTGCATATATATTTATAATGTTTATGTCTTCTTGATTGAGTCTTCCCTTGAGTTATATGAAATATCCTTTTGTGTCTCTTCTTATGGCCTTTGTTTTGAAGTCTATTTTGTCTGATATAAGTATTGCTATACCAGCTTTTTTTTCCTATCCATATGCTTGGAATATTTTAAAGTTAATATGGAGCTATATATGACCCTGAATAGCTGCAGTAATTTTCAGAAAGAAGAACAAAGTAGGAGGGATCACAATATCTGACATCAAACTATATTACAAGGCCACAATAATCCAACCATTTGGTAATGACAAAACAACAGACACAGATCGATGGAAGAGAATAAAGAGCACAGAAATAAACCCAAGTCTTTATGGATAATTCATATTTAACAAGAGGGGAAGAAGCATAAAATGGAGTAAAAACAGCCTGTTCAACAATTGGTGTTGGGAAATGTGGACAGCTACATGCAAAAAAATGAAACTTGACCACCAACTTACACCATGCACAAAAATAAACTCAAGATGGATAAAAGACTTAAATTTAAGTCATGACATCATAAAAGTCCTAGAGGAGAACATAGGCAGAAAAATCTCAGATATTCCATGTGGCAATATTTTCACTGATATGTCCCCTAGAGCAAAGGACATAAAGGAAAGAATAAACAAATGGGACTTCATCAAAATAAAAAGCTTCTGCACCACTAAACAAAACATCAGCAAAATGAAAAGGGATCCAACCATATGGGAAAATATGTTTGCAAATGATACGCCAAACAAGGGTTTCATCTCCAAAATATGTAAAGAAAGCACATTCTCTCTTTCTCCCTCCCTTCCCTCTCTAAAGATAAATAAATAAAATCTTTTAAAAGAAAGCACATGACTTTACTGCAGGATGACAAAGAAGTCTATTAAAAAATGGTCAAAGGACCCAAACTGACACTTCTCCAAGGAGGACATACAGAGGACCCAGAGACATATGAAAGGATGCTCAGCATCACTAGCCATCAAAAAGACACAAATCAAAACCACAATGACATACCACTTCACACAAGTCAGAATGGCCATCATAAACAAATCAACAAACAACAAGTGCTGACCAGGTTGAGGAGAAAAGAGTACCTTTCACTTCCACTGTGGGTGGAAATGCAGACTGGTGCAGCCACTGTGGAAAACAGTATGGAATTACCTCAGAAAACTAAAAATAGAACTATCTTTTAACATGGCAATTCCACTGCTGGGATTATACCCTAAGAATCCTGAAACACCAATTCGAAAGAACCTATTCACCCCAATGTTCATAGCACCACAATTTACAATAGCCAAGTGTTGGAAGCAACTGAAGTGCTCATCAACAAATGAGTGGATCAAAAAACAATGGTATATTTACGCAGTGAAATATTATGCAGCAGAAGGGAAGAAGGACCTCATACCTTTTACAATGATATGGATGAAACTGGAGAGCATTATCCTAAGTGAAATAAGTCAGGGTGTGAAAGACAAATACCATATAATCTCACCTATAAGTGGAACATAATCAACAAAACAAACAAGCAAACAAAATATAACCGGAGACACTGGAATAAAAACCAAACTGACAGTAACCAAAAGGGAGTGGGGAGGGGATAATGGAGGAAAAGGGGAAAAGGTTGTTAAGGAACATGTATAAAGGACACATGTACAAAACCAAGGGGCAGAGGATTGAGGTGGGGAGTTTGGGATGGGTAGGGTGGGGGAAGTGGTTGGGGGATAATGGAGACCACTGGACTTGAATGACATTAAAAAATTAAAAACAATATAATAAAATATTATGCCCATTAACAGTGAAAAAAATGGGGAGAGAAATAAAGAGTTTCCCACACATAAAAAAACTGAAAGGATTTATCACCACCAAACCAGTCTTCTAAGAAATGTTGAAGGGATTCGTTGGGAAGGAAAGATAAAAATTATGAATAAGAGAACATGGAAAGATAAATGCTCAAGACCAAACAGTAAAAACAGTAGCTAAACCAACTATAAAACTGGTCAAAAGTTTAAAGACAAACATAGGAAGATCATGTGTAATTACAACAAAAGGATACATACAGAAAAAAAGGAAAAATAATGACAAAAACTTAACAGTGGAGGGCAGGAGTTAAAATTGTAGGATTTTAGAAATGTTTGAACTTAAGTATCCATCAACTTAAAATAGACTGCTATAAACATGTACATGAAGCACATGGTAACCACAAACCAAAAAAAAATCTATAAAATTATATGGCATAAAAAACTGATCTAAATGTAACATATGGCATCATGATATGCAAGAGAAGAGAGCAAGAGAATAAGGAATAACCTTAGAAAAATTACAGAAACAATCAGAAAACTATTAATAAAATGACAATAATTATATGCCTATAAATAATTATTTTAAATGCAAATGGACTAAATGCTCCAATCAGAACACATAGAGTGGCTGTATGGATAAAAATACAAGACCTGTACATATGCTGCCTACAAGAGACACATTTCAATTCAAGAGACACACAGGTGGAAAGTAAAGGTATGGAAAAAGCTATTTCATGCAAGTGGAAATGAAAAAGCAGCTTGGGTAGCAATACTTACATGAAACAAAATAGACGTAAATGTAGTAACAAGACACAAAGTAGAACATTTCATAATGATAGAGTGATCAATCCAACCAGAGTACATAACTCTTGTAAACACCTATATACCTAATGTAGGAGCAGCTAAATATATGAAGCAAATATATTGATGGGCATAAATGGAGAGATTGACAGTAAGACAATAATAGGACATTCCTCTGACAACAAAAAAGAGATCATCCAAACAGAAAATCAACAAGGAAACAGTGCCTTTAAATGTCACATTAGACTAGATGGACATAATTGATATTTTTAGGACATTTCACCCCAAAGTAGCAGAATATACATTCTCTGTAAGTATACATTGAGCATTTTCCAAAACAGACCTCATGGTAGGCCATGAAATATGTTTCAATCAATGTATTTTAATTTTTAAAAAATATTTTTATGGGAAGGAAAATGAGAGAGAGAGAGAAACACAGGTGTGTGTGAAAAACCTCCATCAGGTCATCTTTTGTATGTGTCCCAACTGATGACCAGCCCAAAACTCAGGCATGTAAGTGGACCAGGAATCAAAGTGATGACTTTTTGCTTTGTAGGATGATGCCCAGTTGACTTAGTCATACCAGTTAGGGCAAGTTTCAATACATTTAAAAAGGCTGAAATTATATCAAGCATCTTCTCCGACCACAATGGTATAATATTAGCGCCAATTACAAGAAGAAAACCAAAAACACACTAACACATGGAGACTAAATAACATACTACTATACAATGAATGGATTAGCAATGAGATCCAGGAAGAAATCAAAAGATACCTTGAGACAAATGAAACAAAAAATACAACCCAAAATCTGAGACAGTCAAAGTAGCTGTTAGAGGGGAGTTCTTAGCTATAAAAGCCTATCTCAAGAACAAGAAAAATCTCAAATAAATAATCTATGGATAACCCATGGGGAGTTCTGGCCAAGATGGAGGTGTAAGTAGACACACTGTGCCTCCCTTTACAACGGAAAAAAGGACAACAACAAATTGAAAAACAAAAAGAACCAGAACTTACAGAAAATTGAACTGTATGGAAGTCTGAGAACCAAAGAGTTAATGAAGGAACATTCATCCAGACCAGTAGGAGGGACAGAGACAGGCAGCTGGGTGCAGAGGACTCAAGGCAAGGTGGTGGCTGGCAGACTGGGCAGTCCCACATTCACATGCAGATCACCTGGGAGGAACAACTAGGGAGTGAGATAGACCACACAACCCAGGGTTTCAGTGTGGGGAAATAGAGCTGTGAAGCCTCTGACTGAAAACACCTATGGGGCTTAAGGCAGCAGTGGGTAGAAACTCCCAGCCCCACAGGAGAGTTCATTGGAGAGACCCACAGGGTCCTAGAATGTACACAAACCCACCCACCCAAAAACAGCATCAGAAGGGCCTGATTTGATGTGGGGAGCCAGGGGAGTGACTGAAAACCAGCAGAGAGCAGAGTAAGTGGCACTGTTCCCTTTCAGACCTTTCCCCCATATACACTGTGACAACACAGCCACATAGGTTGCCCCACCCTGGTGAACACCTAAGGCTCCACCTCTTACTACATAACAGGTGCACCAAGAGAAAAAAAATGCCCAAAATAAAAGAACAGATCAAACCTCCAGAAAAACAAAACTAAGCAATGAAGAGGTAGCCAACCTATCAGATGCACAGTTCAAAGCATTGGTTATTAGGATGCTCCAGGAAATGACTGAGTACTTCAATAGCATAAAAATGACCCAGGCAGCAATGAAGGTTGCATTATGTGAAATAAAGAAACATCTACAGGGAACCAACAGTGATGGGAAGGAAACCAGGACTCAAATCAATGGTTTGGAACAGAAGGAATAAAGAAACATTCCATCAGAACAGAATGAAGGAAGAAGAATTCAAGAAAATGAGGAGACACTTAGGAACCTCCAGGACATCTTTAAACATTCCAACGTCTGAATCATAGGGATGCCAGAAGGAGAAGAGGAAGAGCAAGAAATAGAAAACTTATTTGAAAAAAATAATAAAGAAGAACTTCCCCAATCTGGCAAAGGGAATAGGCTTTCAGGAAGCTCAGAATGCCAAAGAAGTTGCATTGAAGGAGGAATACACCAAGGCACATGATAATTACATCAGCCAAGATTAAAGATAAAGAGAGAGTCTTAAAAGCAGCAAGAGAAAAGGAGAGAGTTATCTACAAAGGAGTTCCCATTAGACTATCAGCTGATTTTTCAAAATGTCTCTGCCCCTCCTACTGGTCTGGATGAATATTTCTTCTATAACTCCTTGGCTTTCAGATTTCCTCACAGTTCCTTGAGGCCTTCTTTGGCAAGAAGGGGCTGGAAAGAAGTATTCCAAGTCATGACAGGCAAGTACCTACATTCAAGATTACTCTACACAGCAAAGCTATCATTTAGAATAGAAGGGCAGATAAAGTGCTTCCCAGATAAGGTCAAGTTAAAGGAGTTCATCATCACCAAGCTCCTATTATATGAAATGTTAAAGGGACTTATCTACAGGAAAGAAGAAGACCAAAAATATGGACAGTAAAATGACAACAAATTCACAGGTATTAACAACTGAACCTTAAAACAAAAACAAACTAAGCAAACAACTAGAACAGGAAAAGAATCTCAGAAATGGAGATCACATGGAGGATAATCAGCAGGGGAGTGGGAGGAGGGGAGAGAGGCAAAAGGTACAGAGAATAAGTAGCATAAATGATAGGTACAAAATAGATGGGGAGGTTAAGAATACTATAGAAAATATAGGAGCCAAAGAACTTATAGTATGACCCAGGGACATGAACTAAAGGAGGTAATGAAGGTGGGAAGGGGTATTCAGGGATGAGGGGAATAAAAGGAGGGGGGAAGTGGGACAACTGTAATAGCATAAACAATAAAATATATTAAAAAAGGAAAAAATAACTCATGGACAGGGACAACAGGGTAGAGATTGACTGTGGTAGTGGTGGATGGGCTGGGTGGAGGAAAGTAAAGGGGGAAAACTTGGATAACTATAATAGAATAACAATAAAATATTTATAAAGAAACAGTCTACCTTATAGCTTAAAAAACTAGGAAAAGAAGAACAAAGCACAAAATGAGTAGATGAAGAAAATAAGAAAGATCAGACAAGAAATAAATAAAATAGTTTAAAAATTAGAAAAAAAATCAGTGAAATCAAGAGCTGGTTCTCTGGTAAGATACAGAAATAGATCATTCCACTGCTAGGATTATAGCCTAAGAATACCGAGTCACCAATTCAAAAGAACTTATGCACCTCTATCTTCATAGCGGTGCTATTTACAATATCCAAGAGCTGCAAACAACCTAAGTGCCCATCAGAATTGAGCAGATGAAAAACCGTGGTACATCTACACAATGGAACACTGTGTAGCAGAAAGAAAGAAGGAACTCCTACCTTCTGCAAAAGTATGGATGGGACTGGAATATATTATGCTAAGTGAAATAAGCCAGTCACTGAAAGACAAATGCCATATGATCTCACCTATAAGTAGAATCTGATGAACAAAATAAACTAATGAACAAAATAGAACCACAGCCATGGAAACATGGAGTAGATTGAAAGTGACCAGAAAGGGTGGGAGAGGGGGGAAATGGTAGAAAGAAGGGGGAAGGACTAGACAAAGAGCATGTATGAATGACCCACTGACATGGACAAAAGTATGGTAACTGAGTATGGGATTTTGCAGAGGGATGGGTGGAAGAAGGCAAAGGGGGAAAAATTAAGACAACTCAAATAGAATAACAATAAAAATGATGAAAAGATAAAAATTTAGCCAGAATTATTAAAGAAAATGAGGGGGGGAGGGCAAATAAAATCAGAAATGAAAGTGAAGACATGACAATTGATACCACAGAAATATGAAGCATCATAAGAAACTACTGCAATTACATGCCAACAAATGGCACAACCTGAAATAAATGGATAGATTCTGAGAAATATACAACCTTCCAAAACTGAGTCCAGAAGCAACACAAAATTTGAACAAACTGATCTCTGATAAAGAAATAAAATCAGTAATCAAATAACTCCCCCCCAAAAAGTACTATACTACATGGCTTCATAAATGAATTTTACCAAACATTCAAAGAAAATAGTACCTAGTCTTCTGAAAGTACTCCTAAAATAGGGAAGGCTCCCAAACTCATTTTACAAGGCCAGCATTACTTGGATAGAAAATCAGACAAAGACATTACAAAAATAGAGTAAATTATAGGACAGTATTCCCAATGAACAGAGATGCAAAAATCCTCAATAACACATTAGCAAATTGAATTCACTACTACAATGAAAGATCATACAGCATGATCAAGTGGGATTCATTCCCGGGATTTGGGGTTGGTTCAATACTTTAAAATCAATTAACATGATACAATATACCCCATAAAGAAAATGAAAAATAAAAATTATACGATCACATAAATAGATTTTAAAAAAGGATTTGACAAAATTCAACATCCACTCATAGTTAAAACTCTCAGCAAAGTGGGGCTAGAGGGAACATACCCCTGCATAATAAAGGCCATATATATCGAACCCACAACTAACATCATACTTAACAGAGAAAAGCTAAAATTTTTTCTTTAAGATCACAAACAAGACAAGGATGCCTACTTTCACTACTTTTATTCAACATAGTATTGCAAATGCTAGCCATAATAATCTGACAAAAGAAATGAGTACATTTGAGTTGTAAAGGAGAGGTAAAACTGTCATTATTTGCAGGTGACATGATACTGTGCAGGGGTGGGCATAAGTAGGTTCACAGTTGTGAGTGTGCAAAACACATTGTGACATTCCTTTGAGTTAACAAAGCTATTGTAATAATCACAACCTGCATGTCTTTCCATATGAACAAGTATAAACCTACTTTTGTCCAGCCTGTATATAAAGAACCCTAAAAACTACACCAAAATCTATTAGAACTAATTAATGAACTCAGTAAGGTAGCATAATACACAATTAATTCTCAGAAATTGGTTGGTTGCATTTTATATGCCAACAACTTACTACCAGAAATTTAAAAAAATAATCCCATTTACTATTGCATCAAAAAGAATAAAATATGTAGGAATAAATTTAACCAAGGAAGTAAAAGACTTGTACTCAGAAAAGTGTAAGACACTAAAGAAAGAAATTAAAGAAGATACAATTAAGTGGTAGCATATACCATGTTTATGAATAGGCAGGGTTAACATCATGAAAATGTCTATACTACCCAAAGCAATCTTCAGATTTAATACAATCTGTGTCAAAATACCAATGTCATACTTCAGAGAACTAGAATAAATAATCTTGAAATTTATATGGGAACACAAATGACTCTGAATAGCCACTGCACTATTGAGAAAGAAGAACACAGTTTGAGGTCCCGTGCTATCTGATCAAACTATACTATTAGGCTATAGTAATTAAAACAGCATGGCACTAGCATAAAAACACACACAGCTCAGTAGAACAGAATAGAGCCAAGAATAAACCCACCCTTGTATTCGACTAGTTTATGACACATTAAAAAAGAATATAGTATAAAAACAGTGACATCAATACATGGTGCTGGGAAAACTGGACATATATATGGAGAAAAAAGGAAATTAGTCCAATTTCTTAGACCACATATGAAAATCAACTTAAAAATGATTAAATATGTGAATACAAGACCTGAACACATAAAACCCCTAAATGAAAACATAGGCAGTAATGTTCTTTGGGCACTCTGTAAAATGCATAAGTATCAGTATGTCATCACACCTGAAACTAATATAATCTATGTCACCTGTAAATGAAAAGTGAATTTTGAAAAAATCATAATGCATCACTTTAATAGAATGAAATAAGAAACCTCATGATTATAAGAATAGATGCATAAAGCATTTGATGAACTGTCATATTCTTTCATAATAAAAATTCTTAAAATATTGGCTATAGAAGAAACACCTCAACATAGTAAATGCAATATATGACAAAATCACAGCTAACATACACAAAGGGGAAAAATTGAAAGCTATTTGTTTTTAATCAGGAACTAGGTTAGGGCACCCTCTCAGTGCTGTTATTGAACATAGTACTTGAAGATTTTGTTAAAGCAATTAGGCAAGACAAAGAAATGAAAAGCATTAAAATTAAAGAAGCAATATTGGTATTATTGCAGACAATATAATCTTTTTACATTAAATTTATTGGGGGTGACATTGGATAATGAGATCATATAGGTACAATATGATTTTATGTATAAAACATCCTAAAAACTAAACAATAAACTGTTGGAACCAACTAATAAGTTTAGTGAAGCTTCAGGATATAAAATAAGCATACAGAAATCAGCTGTACTTTCATACATTAACAATGAAGCATCTTAAAAAGAAATAAAGAAAACCAATTTATTCATAATAGCATCAAAGCACTACTTAGGGATAAATTTAACCAGGGAACTAAAAGATCTGAGAATAAAAACTACAAGACTTTGGTGAAAGAAATTGAAGAAGACACAAACAAATGGAAGACATGCTATATTATAGATTAGAAGAATTAATACTATTAAAATGTCCATTCCACTTAAAACCATCTATAGATTCAACACAATCCTTATCATAATTTCAATAGCAGTTTTTTTACATAAATATAAAATTCCAGTTTAAAATTTGTGTGGCCCCATAAAAGATCTCAAATGGGCAAAGCAATCCTGAGAAAGAAGAACAAAGGCAGAGGCATCACCATTCTTGATTTCAACCCATACTACCAAACTACAGTAATTACAACAGTATGATACTGATATAAGAAATAAGACCCATAGACCAATGAAACAGAAGAGAAATCCAAGAAGTAACCTTCTGAATACATGGTCAACTAATATTTGACCCAGGAGCCAAGTACACTCAATGGGGAAAGGATCATCTCTTCAATAAATGATGTTGGAAAACTGGATAACTACATGCAGAAAAGTGAAATTGGGCCTGTTTCTTATGCCAGTCACAAAAATTAACTCTAAATGGCTTAAAGATTTTATTATAAGATCCAATACTCTAAAACTAATAGAAGTAAACTTGGGAAAGAAGCTTGATGCCATTGTTTATAGTAAAGATTTTCTGGATATGACACCAAAACACAAGTGATAAAAGGTAAGTCAAATGGGAGTATGGCAAACTGAAAAGTTTCTGCACAGTGAAAGAATAAAAAAAAATAAAAAATAAAAGGGAACATGCAGAATAGGAAAAAATATCTGTAAACCATATATTGCACAAGTGGTTAATATGCAAAATACAAAACTCCAAAAAATTAAATTAAAAATGGGCAGAGAAATCAAATAGTTATTGTTCCAAAGAAGACATCCAAATGGCCAACAGAGACAAGAAAACATGCTGAACGTCACTAATCATCAAGAAAATGCAGATAAAAACTACAAATCGATACCAACTCATCCCTGTTACAATGGCTGTTACTAAGAAGAGAGTTAAGAGCAAGTGCTGGAAAAGATGTCAAGAAAAGGGAATCCTTGGGTAATGTTACTGGCAATGTAAATTCATTGGGCCACCGTGGAAAAGAGTATGGAGGTTTCTCCAAAAATTAAACATAGAACTACCAGCAATTCCAATCCTGTATATATATGACCCAGCCATTCAGTTCCTGGGTATAGACCCAATGGAAGTGAAAAGAGCATATTGAATAGATATATACACTCCCATAAACATTATTGCAGCATTATTCACAATAGCCAAGATTTTACATGTGCATGCACACACACACACTGGAATATTCTTTGGTGTGATGTATTGCATTGCTTTTTATTTTATTTTAAAATGTGAAACCAGCTTTGCATAACTGAGATAAATCCCACCTGGTTGTGGTGAATCATTCTTTTATTTATCATTGAATTCAGTTTGCTAACATTTTATTCAAGAGGGAAAAATACCCCACGATTTGGACAGCCAGTCTAGGCTTAGAGACCTTGGCAAGCCTCTCTTATGCTCTCACTGACCATATGATCCAGCGGTATGCTGGAACCAGTACTGGCTTATGAGAACAATTTGCTAAATCTTCAGGAATTTTGTAAGGCAATTATTAAGCACAGTCATTAGGAAAAATACACTTCATAGGAGTCACATCATCAAACATTGCATAAAAGGGTATATATCTCTAAGGGCTTATCCTTCCACTGAAACAATGAACAAGCAAGAGAAAAACCATCAGAATCAACCTTGTTGGATCTCCAGGAAATAATCAAAGGTTTATAGCAACAAAATGAATGCTGAAAGAAGAAAAAGGAAACTTAAAAGTGACGGAGGAGTGTTGTGGCATTTTCACTTGCCCTTGATATACCCTCCTCCTCTGCTTGATAGAAGTCTTGAAGGTATCAGCCCACATTCTTGTTATGAGACCCTGGTCCATGCTTCCAGAGGGAGAAGAGTAGACCTGTTCTCAAAGAATTGTGTTTGTCAGTTTGGGTTATCACAGAGGCTATCTGAAGGACTAATATAAAGCAGTTTTGCCTTTGTTTTGCCTAGCACAGAGTTTTCTTAGGGGCAGAAAAGCAACCAGGTGCAGGGCATTCTTTGAAAACACAAAAAGGTAAAATAACAACACTTACTGCCTTGAGGAAGAGATTAAGGTTGACACAGGCAGACATGCTGCTGGACACCTGGGAGGGAAGACTGAGGAGAAGGATTTTGTGTGGAAGTAAAACGTTAAAAAGCTCCTGTGTCTAGGGATTTAGAAAGTAAGGTGCAGACTCAGGGATGGAAAAATGCTTGGAAGACCCTAAGCTTTTACCTTTAATTAACCCTTAGGCTCAGGACAAGCAGAAAATGAGGGCTAAGGCCCAGTAGTAACAGACTTAATAAGCATTGAGGAATGCTGAACACTGAGCCAACATGCAAAGAGAGTTGTTGTTTTGGCCCCAGGCATTCAAGAAAGTTACTATCAACACATGAACTTACCATAAATTAAGAAACACACTTCAGATAGCAATTCAAGAAAATTACTATCAACAACTGTAAAAGGACAATTTCTGTCATATTATTGTGTTTTTTGTAGGTCATCTTTTTTCTTCCTCAATTGTCCCATCACTGCCTTCTTATTTATTTTAATGAAATATCAGTTCGATTCCTTTCTAACTTCTTTTTCTCTATATTTTTAATAATGTTAGTATTAGTTACCCTGGGGTTTATAATTAACCTAACCTTATAACAATCTGTTTTGAATTATAACATATCAGCTTCCATAAGAATACAAAAATTCTGTTCCTATGTTGTGTCAAAAGTTAAATCTTTGTACACTGTCTGCCCATATGATATAGATTTATCATTATTGTTTTACGCATTCATCTTTTCAATCAAATTTGATTGAGAAGAGACTCACAAACCAAAAATATAGAAACATTGCCTTATATTTTCCTAAATAGTAATTTTACCTGTGTTATTTCTTCATATGGCTTCAAGTTACTATCTAATGTTCATTTATTTCAACTCCCCTTAGCACTTTCTGTAGGATACATCTATTAGTGATAAAGTCCCTCAGCCTTTGCTTTTCTGGGGTAGTCTTAATTTCTCCTTCATTATTGAATGACAGCTTTGCTAGATACAGAATAATTGGCTGACAGTCTTTTATTTCTACTTTAAGTATGTCATTCTACTGAATTTTGGTCTCTGTGGTTGTGCTGAGAAATCTCCTTTTTTTTTTTTTTGAGGCTTCTTTGTACAAGATAAGTCACTTCTCTTTTGCTGCTTTCCCAATTCCCTCCTTGCCTCTCCCTGTTTCAAAGGTATTATTATAATGTATCTCAGTGTGGTTCTGCTGTGTTTGTCCTTGCTGAAGTTCACTGAGCTTCCTGAATGTGTAGATCCATGTATTTTACCAAATTAAGACTTTTTGGCCATTGTTTCTTCAAAATTCTTTTCCACCCTTTTGTCCCTCTCTTCCTCCCAGTCCTCCCATGATGTATATTTGAGGTTGATGGTGCCCCACAGGCCTTATAGGCTCTCCTCATTTTTCTTCATTCTTTTGTCTTTCTGCTCCTCAGATTGAATCATTTCAACTGATCTATCATCAATTTTTATGATTTTAAATTCTGCATGCTCAAATTTGATGTTTTTGAACAACAACAACAAAAGGTCCTGTAATAAACCAGAGACTAAAATTAATCTCAGAAGGTAATCTGATCATAAATTTCTAACTGGGCAGGTCATGGTGGACAATCATGCCCCATACCTACAACTTCTTGTTTTTTAATTTTTTGGAATCCTCAGTCAAGGGTATTTTTCTTATTGATTCTTTTAGAGAAAAAGGGATAGAGAGAAACATCTATGTGAGAGTAGCATTGATCAGTTGTCTCCCATATGCATCCTGACTGGGGATTGAACCCACAACTGAGGTATGTGCCCTGACTGTGAATCAAACCTGGAACCTTATGATATACTGATAACTCTACAACAAGCTGAGTAACTAAGCCAGGGCCCTACACCTATCTATAACTTCTTTAGGAAATAGACAAGCTCAGTCCATTGTTCTTGTGTATCTAGGTTAACAAACCTTTGAAATGCCAGAGTAATCCCCTTTTTCAGGCCCTTGGAAGCAAACTACTCTCAAGGGAACATTTGAGATATTTCTTTCCTGATGACTTCAGAGTGGTTCACATAGCTCTTATGTGAAAATTTTTCTACACGTTCAGATCTTATGTTGACATGTTGTAATTCTTTGTTTCAGTTGCTGTAATTACTTTTTCTTGTTCTTGTTCCACTTATTTATGCATTCATTGGTTGATTCTTTTTTAAATTTTTTTATTGTTGTTAAAGTACAGTTTTCTGCCTTCCCACACCAAACCCCAGCCCAACACCCCAGCCTTCCCCACCTCCCTCCCTATTACTGTGTATGTGTCCTTTATAATTGTTCCTGCAAAACATTCACCCTTTTCCCGTGAAATTCCCTCCCCTCTCCCCTCAGGTCACTGTCAGCCTGTTCTCAGTTTCAGTGTCTTTGGTTATATTTTGCTTATTTGTTTGTTTGTTTTGTTGATTAGGTTCCTGTTAAAGGTGCTGTAATTTTTAACTTCAGAATTTGTTTGGTCTTTTTATAACTTGCATCTCTTTATTGGTTGTCACTCTTTTGGAGACAGCATTCCCCTAGTGTCCTCCAGCTCTTTGTCAGTGGTCTCCTTTAGCTCTTTGAGCATATTTAAACCAGTTAAAGTTCTTGCCAAAAAAATCTTGTGACTTTCTTTGTCACAAACAGTTTCTGTTAATTTTTCTATGAATGAGTCCCATTTTATTGTTTCTTTGCATGCTTTTTAATTTTTATGTGAAAATAAAGATTTTGAATAACTATAAAATGGTAACTTTGGAAGTCACATTCTTCTTCATGGTCAAGACCTGATTTTCTTGTTTGCTGTGGGTTGTGGTTATTTGTTTCGTGACTTCTAGTTTTTTCTATAAAGACTATATTTGTGATGTGTGGTCTCTGAAGTGTGTTTCTTAATTTATGGTAAGTTCCTGTGTTCATATTAATTTTCCTGAATTGCCTTACTGTAATTTCCTTAATGTAGAAGGATTAAACTCTCCTATTAAAAGGTAAAGATTCTCTAGCCCTGGCTGCTGTAGCTCGTTGGATTGAGCATGGGCTGGGAACCAAAGTGTCCCAGGTTCGATTCCCAGCCAGGGTATATGCCTGGGTTGCAGGCCATAACCCCCAGCAACCGCACATTGATGTTTCTCTCTCTCTCTCTATCTTCCTCCCTTCCCTCTCTAAAAATAAATAAATAAAATCTTAAAAAAAGGTAAAGATTCTCAAAATGGGTTAAAATAGTTACCTTTTGATCTTTCTGAGGTACTGACAAAAGATTCTATAGTTATACCCAGGATAAATTTATCATATCATAGTAAATTTCTTAATCCTATTGTATTTTTCTTTTAGAGAGGCTGAGAAATTTCAAAATTATAAGGCCATGGTTTCTCTTCTAAAACAATTCTCTTTTCAAGCTAACTCTTTTCTCAAATTGTATTATAAGCAAGCAAAAAGAAGAAATCAAGGGGCACCTTTAACACTTTCCTTGGACGTCTCCTAAAATATGTCACTAGCTTGTGAGTTTTGCTTTGTAGATAATTTCAAGACATAATTTTGGTAAGCTTTTTGCCACTATGTAATAAGAATCTTTGTATTGATCTTATGTCATGTTCCTCAATTTTTCTGAACCCTTACTGCAGCATTCTTAAAGTCAAGATTTCTTCTAACAGCCTATTCAAGGCAACTTAGGCTGTCTCTGTCATGTTCTTTAAAATTCTTCTAGCCTCTGCTCACTTGCCTGATTCCAAAGCTGTTCCCATGTTTTAAGGTATTTGTTACAGCAGCTCCTACTTCAAGGTAGCAAATCTGCATTCTCATATTGTTGTATAACAGAATGCCACAAACTTAGTGAGGAGAGCAGCACTAAAATAAGGTGGTGTCAGCCCTGTCAACTATGAAGCCATGTTTAGCGCACAGGGAAGGGGAGCGATGACTCAGAGGGGTAGTACAACTCAGAGAGCATGCACAGTAGTACGAAATGGTAGACAACATGTGCTTATCTGAGGGGTAATAGCACCCTCTCAGAGCATGTTCAGTGGAGTGACATGGAAAATGTGTAGTTATCTGAAGGGTAACACCACCCTCTCAGAGCATGAGCTGTAGAGCGACTTAGTCAGCATGTGCTTATTGAGGTAGCAAAAGACAACATGTGTTAATCAAATGCTAATGCAGCTGTACATCATATAAGAATACATTAGCAATAGCCTTTGAACAGACAGCTGAGACAGTGAGAGGGAGAGAACAGCACACTGCTGCTCTGATCGACTGTGCTCTAGCTGACTTGAAGTCACCACTGACTGTCTTGCAAGACACTGACCGGCTGTCTCCCAGAACTGGACTCTGATCTGGACTCTTGGGACTTGGATCATTGTACCCAAATTCTTTCATGTGAGGTTATTGCTGGTTGTTTCTTAGTGATTATTAATGTTATTTGGTTCTTATAGATTTGAATCAAATCTGCGTTAATAAAGGCTGAGTGAGCAGCATAATCACCTGTGTTGTCTCAATCTTATTCCTTAGCACCATCTTACTTGTAGGACATGTGGCCATATAGGTAGCCTGGTACTTATGGTCCCTAAGGCCAGGGTTGGTAGAACAAATAGGGAGGTCAAGGGCTGACTTATATAAAAGACTATATTGCAAAATATTTGCTTGTGACACTTAGTATTTTAACACATATTATATTACAATTTCTGTCAGCAGTCTGGCTTGGTTTAGCTGGGTCCTCTGCTTAAGGTCTCACAAGGTTGCAATCCATATGTTGACTGAGCTGTGTTTTCATGCAGTCTCAACTGGAGAAAAGCTGCTTGTTGATAGAGCTCATACATGTTGATAGAATTCATATCCCTGTCATTATAGGAATAAGGTCCCACTTTCTTTCTGTCTGTCCCTGGGGCTGCTCTCAGCTCCTGGAGACTGCCTACAGTTCCTTGTTTCATATGTCTTCTCTCAGTGCGGCAGCTTATACTTTCCAGCCAGCACGAGAGAAAATTATTGGACCTAACGACAGGGCCCAGTCTGTCCTTAAGAGCTTTAAGCTGATTAGGTCAAGCTGGATAATCTTCCCTTTTGTTAAAATAAACTGGCTTGGGAACTTATTACATCTGAAAAAAAAATCCTGTCACCAAGGGGAGGGCACTATACAGGACTTGAGTCGTGAAGCTACCCTTATTTGTGTGCCAATGTAAAAACTTATAAAGTACTTTTCCCCAGTGTTCTATCTATAGTACATGCTCAATAAATATTAAAGTCTTCTCTGTTTTAAAATTCTATAGTCCCTGATGGAAACACAGCCTCAGGGCAATGTGAGACTCAATGAGCTAAATCCCATTGAAGGAAAGGAGGACCTAAAGGGAGTTGCCACCACGAAGTCAAAGGAAAGTCTTCTTCTCCTAGACAAAACAGAATGTCTAGCAATTTAGAAAAGTCTGGAAAGAGGAGCTGTTACTGGGGATCTAGAAGAGGTAAACAAAGAACTTACAAGGAATGAGTGTTCAGATTGGCTTTCAGGGTGTTACAGGTGCAGCCAAGAGGGGGGACCCCAAATGGGCATTTGAAATGGGGTCCAGAACTTAAGGTGTCCAGGAGATTTTAAGATGTCTCCACCCCCCCATCCCCCATGGTGTGGGTTGGGGGAAGGGACAAATGGAGCAGGGCCATTGAGAGCTGCTTTGCATAGCAACAGCCTTGCAGCTACCCTCTGGTGTGGTCATTTAACTTATCTATAGCCTTTGGCTGGTCGCTTAGATATGTTAAATAGCTGTGGCCATGCCCTGAGCCAGGGGAATGGAAGTAACTTCCCCACCAAGACGTAACTGGGGGCAGATCCCCCAAGCTACAGCGCCTGCGTGGGAGCTCGGAGAAGATTGGTTCCAGGACATGGGGCCACACCTGCCCAGACTCAAGATGGCAGCCCAGTAAAGCTGGAAGGATATGAGTTCTGGCATGTGAAGCTGAGTGTGGGAGGAGTCAGAAATGAGGCTGCAGAGGAAGATTGGCTGTGGGGATTTAAAACCCAGACTTGGAGGCCATTAGGAAGGAGAATCATGCTGCTTTAGGAAGGAGAACCACACGGCTTTGGCAGAGTGGGGACTCTCCCTTCCCGCAGCCCTGAGAGAGAGAACCATGCAGCTTTAGCAGAATGGGGAGGACCTCAGCCATTGAGGGAGAATCGTGCTGCTTTAGGAGAGAGAACCATGCGGCCTTGACAGAGTGGAGACTCCTGCAGCTTTAGAAGGGGGAACCACCACCTGGTTTTAGCAGAGATCCCGGTGACTCAGCTGAGGGTGTGGGGAACCCAGGGAGGTCTCCCAGTCGAGAAGGAGGACTAACTGGGAAGAACCAGAGGACTGCCTGAGCCATGGACTTCTATTTCCTTTCCTGAGATATGGTACTCTGGACTGGGCAAAGGAGGAAGGAAGGACTATGTCTGTTTGTGGGTGTTTTAAGGGACTTTAGGATTTTTGATGAAGACATTAGGTCACTACTTGAAGTCTGTATAGCATTAAATAAACATTTCCTTTCCTTTTCACGAATCTCTGGCATTGAGAGACGTCTTTCCTAGGGCGGTGGACATAATGGACCCTGGGCCTTCTTTCAATAATAGTATATCGTCCCAGGCCCCCCCTTATCTGTTCTGTAACAAAGGAACTTTCAGTGTGATAGAGCACAAAAAGTAATTAAGAAAAAATGAGAGCTCCAAGGAGTGTATCCCAATGAACGAGGTAGGTACGGCTGCTATCTGGGGAAACATCTTCAATATATACTTTATGAGCCCCACTTCTGTGTTTAAATGGTATAAGGGACTTGGAGTTCAGTTGGCTCAGGAATTGTAGCTTGGCTATTGAAGATATGAAATGCATTTGGTGCCTCCATTTCTTTTTAGCGAGAAGAGATAAATTTGCTGAGATGATTTCTGGTTAATTTGTCCTTAAAACCAAAGTAACCATGAAACTGGCAAGTTTTTCCAAGAGAGTGCCAGGAAAAGAGACACAGGCTGCTTGAATGGGATCAATAAGCCTGAGGACCAGAAGATCCTGTAGCACTGGGAGTGGGAATGTAGGAAAAACAGAGAGAAGTTCTCTGTTGCGTGGGTCACCAGCCAGCAGTTGTTACAGAACAGAACAAGGGGGGCCTGGAACGATATACTATTATTGAAAGAAGGCCCCGGGTCTGTTATGTCCGCCGCCAGAGGAAAGACATCTCTCAAGGCCAGAGATTCGTGAAAAGGAAAGGAAATGTTTATTTAATGCTATTCAAACTTAAAGTAGTGACCTAATGTCTTTATCAAAAATCCCAAAGTCCCTTAAAACACCCACAAACACAGTCACAGTCCTTCCTTCCTTCCCCCTTTGCCCAGTCCAGAGTACCGTATCTCAGGAAAGGAAATAGAAGTCCATGGCTCAGACAGTCCTCTGGTTCTTAGTTAGTCCTCCTTCTCGACTGGGAGACCTCCCTGGGTTCCCAGCACCCTCGGCTGAGTCACCGGGATCTCTGCTAAAACCAGGTGGTGGTTCCCCCTTCT
Source organism: Phyllostomus hastatus (assembly GCF_019186645.2). Classification (NCBI taxonomy): domain Eukaryota; kingdom Metazoa; phylum Chordata; class Mammalia; order Chiroptera; family Phyllostomidae; genus Phyllostomus; species Phyllostomus hastatus. The sequence goes on along the minus strand of NW_025333963.1, from coordinate 25,733 downwards.
AAAGCTGCGGGGGTCCCCACTCTGTCCAGGCCTTGTGGTTCTCCCTCTCAGGGCTGCGGGAAGGGGAGAGTCCCCACTCTGCCAAAGCCACGTGTTTCTCTCTCCTAAAGCAGCACGGTTCTCTCTGGGATGCAGGAGTCTCCACTCCGTCAAAGCTGCGTGGTTCTCTCTTCTCAGGGATGCGGGAGTCTCCACTCTGCTAAAGACGCATGGTTCTCCTTCTCAGGGCTGTGCATGGTTCTCTTTCCTAATGGCCGCCAAGTCTGGGTTTTAAATCCCCGCGGCCAATCTTCCTCTGCAGCCTCATTTCTGACTCCTCCCACACTTGGCTTCACATGCCTCAACTCGTATCCTTCCAGCTTTACTGGGCTGCCATCTTGAGTTTGGGCAAGTGTGGCCCCATGTCCTGGAGCCAATCTTCTCCGAGCTCCCACGCAGGTGCTGTAGCCTGGGGGTCTACCCCCAGTCACGTCTTGGTGGGGAAGTTACTTCCATTCCCCTGGCTCAGAGATGATCACAGCTATTTAACATATCTAAGCGACCAGCTAAAGGCTATAGATATGTTAAATGACCACGCCAGAGCCCAGCTGCAAGGCTGTTGCTATGCAAAGCAGCTCTCAATGGCCCTGCTCCATTTGTCCCTTCCCCCAACCCACACCATGGGGGATGGGGGGGTGGAGACATCTTAAAATCTCCTGGACACCTTAAGTTCTGGACCCCATTTCAAATGCCCATTTGGGGTCCCCCCTCTTGCCTGCACCCTGTAACACAGTGACCACAGAACGCTGCGGATGGCTCACCGAAAAACACGCGAGAAAAAACATGCACAGAGACAAACTAGTTTCTGTGGAGAAGTAGGGACGAAATGGCCACCCCCCTAGTGGGGGAGCGCGCCGATTTACAGTCCATACCTGCTTTTATTGGGCTCATTTTGCATAATAATTCAGGTAAAGTACAGTACTCATTAGGGGGAAGTAAGGAACTATAGAAAACAAGGAACCCTGCCGGTCTATTTTGAGTCGGGGTCAAAGAGCTGTAAGACTTTGAGGAACATAACTTCCTCCTTGGACCCCTCTCATTCAACTGAGAGCATTCTAAACAAAGAAGATTTCACAGTAATTTACATGTTCTTTCTTAGGCCTGATCACCAGGGGAATCCGCCTTTTTCAGCACAGAGCTGCAGCACCCTGTCATTGTTTCAGGCTTAGGTTGAGCACGGGAACTAAGGCAATCAAAAGATAAGGGGATTTTCTCCCAGCAGGTGAGAACTCAGGCTATGTCAAAGCCGGGGAGCGAGGGTCCATCACCCCCTTTTGCTGCAGCCCCCAAAGTCCTTCTTTTGGGGGGCCTCCCAAGTGATCGTGCCTGTCTTAGATCGTTCCTCCCTTGGGGAATCTTACCCATCTTTGGCTAACCGACCAAGCTTTGGGGTTCAGTGATGAATGAAGCAGCAGAAGCAGCATTCCTGCCAGGGAGATAAGCTTTTGTCTCCTTGCTGGCTCATGGTTCCAAGGGCGTTCCCTTAGCCTTAGCCTAGGCGGGGGTTTCAGCTTCTGATACCAGTCAGGGCGGTTCCCAACAGTTCTCCAGAGAAAACTCTCTCCAATCTCCAGGAGACTGAAGATTCAAAGTGGAATGGCAGACAAGCCCCTGAAGGGAGAATAAGCACTAGGTTTTGGATCACCATATGTCAAAGTATGATAAAGACTGGGAACCTTGAATTGAGAATGAAAGGAATGGTCACCTGAATTAAGGCGATAACTGTTTCCTTTGAACTTGAAACTACAAACCACAGCTGCAGCTAGGAAACCTGACCCTGCAGGTTAACTTTCAGAGATAGCGTTCCATTTCCTGGTACTTCTTTCATGAGTTAATAAGATATATTAGCCATGGAGATTGCTTTCATCATTTTGATATAGACTGAAAGATAAGACAGATACCATTTCTATATTCTTCTAATTTTTTAGTAAGTCCTGCTTTTGTTGTTGTTGTTATCATCTAAAAAAAGGGGGACTCTTTCCTCTTGTATATGTGAGAAGTTGAGACCCACAGAAGGCCTCTCCAGCCTTTAAATTCCCATAACCATTGACCACCACCTTCCTTAGGAAGGAAGCATAAAAGGCACAAGCTGCAACTGTTTTTTTTTTTTAATTCTAAGACTTAGGAGTAAGCCTTCTGAGCTAGAATTCTCTGAGCTTTCCCCTTAAAGGCATAGACAAAGACATGTAGAGAGGAAGGTAGACTTCATGATAATTATCTCCACTGGACACTCTGGTTCAGATTTGGACAAATTTCTTTCTGGCATGAAGACCTGGGAAGTCAGTGTGTGTCCCATTAAAGTACCAGGCCCTTCACACTCTGCACTCTTCATGAATAAGCTCTTCTGGGGTCTGTGTAAGAGATGAATGGGTCAGAAAACATCTTTCAAGACCTTGCCTGAATGTAGCAGGTAGATTTTTCATGTGTCCACAAGGAAAAAAAGGTGATTCACTAGTGATTTGGGAATAGCAATTTTTATCCTAAAGGATACCACTTTAGATCCCCCACCATAATGAAAATAATTACTCTATTGATGCAGGAACAAGTATAAAGGACACATGGACAAAAACAAGGGGGGCTTGGAAATAGGAGGGAGGTAGGGAGGGCTGGTGGGTGTGGGCTGGGGTGGGAGTAAAAGGCAGAAAACTGTACTTGAACAACAATTAAAATAAAAAAAGAAATAATTACTGTATTTTTCTGTGTATAATGTGCACCCACACTTTTGGCCCAAACTTTCAGGAAAAAAATTTGTTGTTTTAATTGTTAATTTAATTAATTAATTAATTTATATTTAGAAACAAAACTGATTATCATATTCCAGGGCATTATTTGGCATATGGATACCATTGCTTTGTAGAGTTATACTTTTAATTCAAAAGCATAAATAAAAGATTAAAAACATTTATATAGATATGAAATTAGTATTACCTATGTATTATGTGTATCCTCATTTTTCCCCTCAAAAATTTGGGCAAAAATGTACTCATTATATACAGCAAAATATGATAGATTTTATGTTGACTAGAGAAATTGTAATGTGGAAATCAATTCATATATTTAGTCCTGGCTAAACTTAGGCCATAGTAGTTTTAGTGTCTACCAAGATGATCGCTGCTGAAAAATAATGCAAAAGCCTTTACTAGCTGTAGGTAATTTAAGAACACACTAACATTTTCCTCTGGGAGAAGTTACCTTTACAGTTAAGGAATAAATAGGTTCTGTCCTTCCTACCCTCAGGTAGGGTGTCTGAGAATAAACCCTTTGCGATGAAAATAAAGAGTCAACTTTGTCAGTTCCAGCAAGAATTTAATTAACAGTCACAGAATTTAAACCTCATTCAACACCACCTTTTCTCTTTTTTAACTTATTCTCTAAGAAAAATACATATAATACTGTGTTTATCTGAGATCTCTATATCAAGCACTTGTTCGGATAGTTTTCAAAGATAATAAGCCATCTTTGTAGTTGTGTGTGCCTCAGAGCAGGTGCTGAGGTTGTGTAAACAAAGAAGTAGAGACATAGGACGCAGGAAGAAGAAAGAGAAGAAAAAAAGTGTATTTTTCTTTCAAACTTTACTGTTCCCCATAGAGAATGACTTGTGTGCTGGTGGTAGACTATTTGTCCATACTTTGGAATGCTGGCAACATTTACACAATGGTTTTTACTTTTAGCTTATCATTCAGTTGTAGTCTATTTGAGTGTCAAACTATGGAGATAGATTCACAGCATACAGTGATCTATTTAAAGAAGGCAAAATTGCAGCAAATTAGTGGAGGCGTTAAGTATTATAATGTCCCCACTTCTCTGCCTGATTGAACTAAATTTGGTTTTAAGCAATTTAGAATTAAAAGTATTAGCATTTCAAAGAGATTATTCTCAATATTTATTTTGTGTAATTATTACTGGAGAACATCTTACAAATGTGGATTTCCAGCCTCACTCACAGAGATTCTGACCTGGGATGTTTAGCTTATTGCTCAAGAACTATTATTTTTATGAACACCCAAAATTTTATTTTATAATGCTCCCAAGTACTGAAGTACATTTTGAAATAACACTATGCTAAAGAGACATATTTAGTGGAGAATATGTGGGAGTATAAAACTTAAATTTGCCTGCTATGACATTGCTATATTTGTTTCTTGGTTCTAATAGTCTTTTGGTTGAGTGTTTGGGGTTTTCTATATACAGAATCATGTAATCTGCAAATAGTAACAGGTTTACTTTTTCATTCATAATTGGATGACTTTCATTTTTTCTTGCTTTATTGCTTTGACTAGTGCTGGTGCTACTATGTTGAATAATCATGGTAGAATGTGCATTCTACCACGAAGAATATTCATGTCTTGCTCCTGATCTGAAGGGAAAAGCTTTCAATCTCTTTTCCTTTGAGTATGATATTAGCTGAGGGCTTGTCACATACGGTCTATATTATGATAAGGCACTTTCCTACTATACCACTTTGTTGAGTGTTTTAACCATAAGTGGGTGTTGTAGTTTGTCAAATGCAATAAACAATTATGGGACATTTATACAATGGAATATTACCCAGCTGTAAAAAAGAAGAAAAATTTACCCTTTGCAATAGCATAGATGAACCTGGAGAACATTATGCTAAGTGAAATAAGCCAGTCAGGCAAAAACAAGTACCATGGGATTTCAATCATATATAGAATCTAATGAACAATCTTAACTAACAAGCAAAAGGGAGACAGACTCATAGGGAGCAGGATGACAGCTATGGTGGGAAGAGGTTAGGGGATAGAGGTATTGAGAAAAAAAGAAAAGGACTCATGGATACAGGCAATATTATGGAGATTGTTGCAGGGTGGTGGGTATAAGGGGGTTAAATAGTCATGAAAAATACAATAAAATTTTTTTTAAATCATAAGTGGATGTTGTATTTTGCCAAATGATTTTCTATGTCTATTGATGTGGTCATATGACTTTTATCTTTTATTTTGTTTATGTGGCATATCATATTAGTTGATTTGGGCAATTAATTTTTGACTAAGAAGCCAAAAACAGACCATGGAGAAAAGTAAGGCTCTTCAATAAATAGTATTGGGAAAACTGAAAAGTCACATGCAAAAGAATGAAACTAGATCATTATCTGATACCATATACAAACAATAATTCAAAATGGATTAAGGATGTGAAAATAAAGCCTGAAACTATAAAGTAGATAGAAGAAAACATAGGCATTAAAATTATAAGTTGGTCTCAGAGAGATTTTTGTGAACTTGACCTCAAAGTTAAGGGAAGTAAAAGAAAAAACATGAATGAAACTACATCAAACTAAAAAGTTTCTGCACATCAAAAGAAACCATCAACACAACAAAAGTCAACCAACCAAACTGGAGAAGATATTACAAATGACATCTCTGAGAATGGCTGATCTCCACAATATATAAAGATCACCTGCAACCAACAACATAAAAGCAAATAATCTGATTTAAAATGGGCAGAGGACCTGAACAGGCCCATTTCCAAGGTGGACATACAGATGCCCAACAGATATATGAAACATGTTCAACTTCACTAGTTATAAGAAAAATGCAAATCAAAACCACAATGAGATACCACCTCACACCTGTTAGACTGATTATTATCAATAAGACAAGAAATAATAAGAGCAGGAGAGAATATGCAGAGAAGAGTATTCTTGAACACAGCTGGTGGGAATGTAAATTTGTCAGTCACTATGAAAAACTACTATATGACTTAGCAATTCCTTTTCTCAGTATCTACTTGAAAAATTTGAAAATCCTTGTAAAGATATATATGTTCCTATGTTGATGCATCATTATTCACAATAGCCAATACAAGGAAATAATACAACTATTATTTGATGAATGACTGGATAAAGAAGTTATCAGGTACATATATACAATGGAACAATATTCAGCTATAAAAAAGATGAAACATTGTTATTTACAATAATTTGGATGGATCTTGAAAGTACCATATTAAGTTCAGAGAAATAAGTCAGAAGGAAAAGTTCAAGAGCTACATAAATTCACTCATGTGGGATATAAATGCAACAAATGAACAAACAAAACAAATAAATAACCCTCCCCAAACTCATAGAGACAATAGAATGGTGGTTACCAGAGGGGAAGAGGAGTGGGTGGAGGATGAAATGGAAAAAGGAGTCAAATATATATGGTGACAGAAGGAGACTAGGCTTTGGGTACTAAGCACACAATGGAGTATACAGATGTTGTATTCTAAATTGTACACCTGAAATTTATATGAAAATAATTAATTTGAGACTTTTTACTTCCTAATATCTAATTGAAATTTCATTTTTGCCTGACTATTTGAATGAATACCCCTGAAGGTTCAACTATTATGCTGGAATGTTCAACTGAGGATTTATCAGATCGCAGCTTCAAAGTGTGAAGAAATTAAAAAGGCTGTAAGAGCAATAAAGCTCTTTAAAGAAACATGTAGGCTAGATCCAGAAACATCCCCAAAATCTGACTGACTCTAATACAGTTTCCATAAGGAGAGAACAGAAAGAATATTGGGAAAAATTATCAAAGAAATAGTGGATATTTCTCAGACTCTCAATGACCTGATTCTTTATAAAGAAAATATACATCAATTGTTGATCAGAATTTATAATAATTATGTTGATAGTGATAACTCTAGATATATTTTGGCAGTATTCTCATTCCTTTAAAATAAAGAGTTAAGGGTTTAAAAGTGAACAAATGAATAAACATGTCAATTATACTTTAATTAAAAAACAGATAATAACCAAATGAGCAAATCATGTTATTTATAAGTAAGTTAAAATTGCAACTTTCAACCTTTTTTGCTTCATGGCACACAAAAACTAATTACTAAAAATCTGCCACACACTAAAAAAACCTATAATATGTGTGGTTGATCTTACAAAAGAAACGTTTAATTTTGATTCCTTCACACTGGATGGCTATTGTTGTGATGGCTGTTGTCATTTATTAAAATTTTACCATCTAAGGGAAAAGAGGTCAGTGCCACTGACTAGATAATCAGGTATTGCGTGTTTTAAGAGTTTTTGAGCATACTCATTGAAAATCACTAAGTGAAAAGAGACTGATATCAGAGTTCTCCACAGCAGCATGGGATACTACATATTACAGCTCTATGTTTAATACTCTTTAAAAAAGATTTTGTTTGTTAGTTTTTTTAGAGAAAAGGGAAGAGAGGGAAAAAGAGTAGGCAAGAAACATCAATGTGTGGTTGCTTCCTGGACACCCCCCCGCAATGGGGAACCTGGCTCACAACCGAGGCATGTATCCTGACTAGAAACTGAAAGAGCAACACTTTGGTTTGCAGGCCAGCACTCAATCCACTGAGCCACACCAGCCAGGGCTATTTTTAATACTGTTAAGGACTATACTTTGAAATCTAGAGATTATATGTCAAACAAATGAGTAGAGAAACCAGTAAAACTAGTGATATAAATAATTGTTGTAGAAAGCATAAGACCAATCTGTAATTAAAATTCTCACTGGTTCAGTGTAGAAAGTGGTAGTATATGTGAGAGTTGTGTGTACATGTAGGATGAGAATGAACTTGTGCATAATTGATAAAAATTGTTTTTGTATTAAATGGACAGTTTTGACATAAAAGGTCATGGTATCTTAGCTAATGCGATAATAAAATGAAATAAAGAAATATAAATCAGTATGACAAAGGTAAGAAAGAGAAATATAAACAAGAAATCATAGACATCACATAAAATAAAATGACAGAAATAAGCTAATATTGTCATCCCTACATATATGTCAGTAGAACTGTGTGCACATGTGCATCAGAACATATCAGTTAGATATGTAGCAGCACTGCTCATCGAGGTCACAAACTGGAAACAACTCCTATTTCCATTCATAGCTGAATGGGTACATATTTTAAATTGTGATGTATTAAAACAATGGAATGTTAAAAGATAATGAACAAAAATATCACAGTAATACAATAAACTCACAATTTAAGTTATGAGAAGGAAGCCAAATACAAAGAATGAATGCAATATGATTCTACATAAAGATAGCTAAACAAGTGGCAAAATTTAACATGTAATGTTACAAGTCTGATTAGTGACCAATATAAACTTTTGGGAAGTAGAGAGGATTGGTGATAAGTATATATGGCTATGAGAGATTGTTCTGGGATACAAGCAGTATTCTAATGCTCCATCCAGGTGTGCTTGCTCATTTAATTTGTGGTAGTTCATTAAGCTATAAATCCTAGTAAGCTCTACTGTGATTGGGACTATATTCTTTATGGCCTGTAAAGTCATGGGCAGGGGGAGGAATGATCACAAAGATCAGGGGAGAGTACCAAAGCGATCTTTGTTTTGTTTCCAGGACAATCAAGTTAATCTGTGTCCTCTCTAATTTAGTAATGTTGCAGGCACATGTATTGTAATTTTGGGGTTCAAATCTTTTGTAATCACGCAAACAAAAAGAAGACAACATCAGACCTTATATGGAGAAGTTATATATTAAGAACTTGTATCTTCTTTCTTTCATTTTTCAAATCCTACTGAGCATATGTTTATTAATTTTAGAGTGCAAGGACGGGAGAGAGAGAGAGAAACATCTACAAGTTGCCTCATATACTTGCCCTAAATGGGGATTGAACCTGCAACCTAGGTATGTGCCCTGACCAGAATTGAATCTGGAATAGTTTGGTGCATGGGATAATGCTCCAACCAACTGAGCCACCTGGCTAGGGCTTTATCTTATTTCTTGAGTTGTCTGAGAAGCCTGCGCTTGGAAAGTCTTGAGAGTGATTTGAAGATACAGTTTTCTGGGAGAGAAAGACTTATAGGCCATTGGGATAAGGTTTAGGCCCCTGGGAAATGGTAATTTTTCAGATAATGGTAGATATGCACAGACTTGTTATTAAGTGACTTACCCTCTCTGAATAGGGGCTCAGAGTTCTTCCTTTAATTTCTTGTTATTTAAGAAATACATTAAAATAGCATGGGCACCCATGTGCCAGAATTTTGCATGAGATAAGGATTTGTTCATTGATCTTCTCTGACGTCCCCTAACTCAAAGTTTTCTGTTATACAACCTCAGCTTCTAGGGCTGTGTGAGTAGAGAGGAACAAAGGGGATAATAGGCCTCTTGGCTGTAGTCAGCATAAATTTGCCTACAGAAGGGATAGACTTCATAAGGTAGATGTTATAAAATTTTAGATAATCATTCATTTTTCTAACCCATATTGATTGACAGCTTGTTTAACAAGAAAAATGATAATTCCACTTTCCTGATATTAACAAGAGACATGAAGAATCACAACTCAACATGATTTCTTTTGACAGAGTTAGTTAGGAACTTTGCTTTTGACATTTTTATGTTGTCTAAAGAAATTGGATATGTATATGTGGCCAGGTAAGCTTGTAAAAAAAAGTTCATTACATTGTCTTATTTCAAGATTTACTATGAAACAACAGAAATAGACACACACACACACACACACACACACACACACACACACACACACACGGTAAATTGATTTTCAAATGGGAAAAGAAAGTCTTTTCAACAAAGGTGCTGGGACAACAGGATATCTGGGTGGAAAATAATGAATGTTGACCTTATGTCATACCACACACAAAAAACTCAAAGGAGGCCAAAGGCTTAAATGTAAAAGCTAGGCTGTAAAACTTCTAGAAGAATAGATAGTAAAAAACATCTGTGACCTTACTGTAAGCAAAATTTTCTTAGGACCCTAAAATTATAAACCATACCAAAAAATTGATCAATTCAACTTAAACAAAATGAAAAAGGTTTGCTCTGAAAAATACCATTAAGAAAATTTAGAGGTGGGATTTCCAGTCAGGACAGCAGTGAAGGCAAACATAGCTCTCCTCTTCGCACAAGCACATCAAAATTACAACTGAAATACAGAACAACCATCACTTAGGAATGCCAGAAACTAAGATGAATGGAAGTCTGACAACTACAGACTTACAGATACCACATCCATGCAGACTGCTGGGTGGAGCACAGATATTGGCCAGGCTGGTCACTCCTGGGAGTGAAGAGTCCCAGATCCATCACAGGCCACATAGGCCAGGGTTCTAGTGCTAGGAAAGTAAGTTCCCACAACTTATGGCTACAAAAACCAATGGAAATTGAGTCAGTGGAAAAAACTGCTGAAGCCCCAAGTAGTTCCTCTTAAGGAACCTACACATGAACTTACCTATTGAGAGTGTCTGTCGCACCAAATATGGGCCCACTCAAGCTGCTTTTCCACAAGAATGTCTGGTCTTGGCTCCTAAATCCTATCAAATAAGCATAGCTGGCTTTGGTGAGCCCTAGTGGCAGCCAGATTAGATTCACAGCTTGCCTTTGCCTGGGAATCTCAAGCCCAGCATGAGTAGCAGTTTTTTCAGGTTGCTTTACAGTCCAGGCAGGGTACCCTAGGCAAAACAAAAGAGTGGGGTGACCTTGGCCTGCACCACCCACAAAACCCCAGGGCCTGTGTACCCAGTGGACAGCTACAGACCACATGGGAGCACCACCACCCTGCCCCTCTACAGCTGATACTCTGCTAATGGTGAAGGTTGGTGGTCAGTGGTCATCACCAGTCCTTGAAGCTGGCTGGCCTGGGTAAATACCTCCCATTGGTCTGCCAACAGCAACCAAGGCTCAACCCCAAGAGGAGGGTGTACTCAGCCCATATGAAGGGTGTACCTTAAGCACGTAGCTTGGGTGATAGGAGAGAATGTGCTACTGGATCCTACAGAATACCTACTACATTAGGCAACACTACCAAGACATGTGTCAATGAGTCAGTGCAGCTCTACCTAATACATAGAAACAAACACAAGAGACAGAACAAGGAGACAGAAAAACATGGCACCAAAGAAACAACATATCAAAGCTTCATAAAAAGAGCCAAATGAAATGGAGATAAGCAATCTATCAGATGAAGAGTTAAAAACACTGGTTATACTGATGCTCAAGGAACTTAGTGAGGACTTCAGCAGCATAAAAAAGACTTAGACCAAAATGAAGGATACACTAATTGATGTAAATGACAATTTACAGGGAAACAACAGTAGAGGGGATGAAGCTGAGAATCAAAACAAGGATTTGCAACATAAGGAAGCAAAAAACAATTACGCAAAACAACAAGAAGAAAAAAGAATTCTGAAAAGTGAGGATAGTATAAACAGCCTCTGGGACAACTTCAAGAGGTCCAACATTTGAATCATAGGGGTGCCTGGAGGAGTAGAGAAAGAGCAAGAAATTGGAAATACGTCTGAAAAAATAGTGAAAGAAAACTTCCCTAAGTTGCCGAAGGAAATAGACATGCAAGTCCAGGAAGCACAGGGAGTCCCAATTATGATGGATGCAAAGAGGCCCACTCCATGACACATCAAATGATTAACAGACCGAAGGTTAAAGATAAAGAGAGACTCTTAAAGCAGCAAGAGAAAAGGTTAGTTACCAAATGGTTGCCATATGGGAAGAGGGAGGATGAGAATGGGTGAAGAGGGAAGGGGATTAAGAAATAGGAGCCAAATAGGAGCCCTGGCTGGCGTAGCTCAGTGGATTGAGCATGGGCTGTGAACCAAAGTGTCGCAGGTTTGATTCCCAGTCAGGGCACATGCCTGGTTTGCAGGCCATGACCCCTAGCAACTGCACATTGATGTTTCTCTCTCTCTCTCTCTTTCTCCCTCCCTTCCCTCTCTAAAAATAAATAAATAAAATAAAAAAAAGTACAAATAGGTAGTTACAGAATAGCCATGGCTATGTAAAGTACAGTATAGGGAATGGAGTAGCCAAAGGACGTATACTCACATGGCCCAGCACCACCATCTGCATCAAAGCAGAGCACCACCCAGGTTCTCTCCTGTTACTTCTTCTTCCCTAAGTTCTTCCTTTGTTTAACTGTCCCTGATCTTAGTAAAAATACTACCAAAATCACTGGACTGCTGTGAAATCTTTTCTACACAAAGTCAATCACCCACACACTACAGACAGGTCTGAGGCAGAACAACTCCAGCTGATTCTCATCCAGTAATATTTTGAACGCACCATCCTGAAGCACAGAGAGAGGGCTAGGACAGTAGGAAGGATTATACCACACAGAAGTCACATTGTCAGACATTTCTCACCTTTAATTATTTTCACCTTCTGATGAAGAATATAATTCCATCATGGTGTTCTTTTCTTTGGGCCCCAAGGGAGAAGTGTCCCTAATGTCTTTGCAATATTGTCTTCTAAATTTGCTGCTTTTCACCTCCCCTTGAGTCTTCTGTTCTGTATCTCAAATCTAAAATATCTTGAGTACCTCACTTTCATGGTTGCCTTGTTTTGGGCAAGAAAACAGGCTGAAGCTTTCCCATTCCACTTAAATAAAGATTGAACCCTGACTCTTCCATATACTTTTATTTTCTTTATAGACTATTTGTTTTCAGATTTCTCAAAAAAAATTAGCACTTCTAGCTCAATAAATGTTTGTTGATAAAATAAACTAGCAAAGGTATCCCATCTACTTATTATTTTGTCTCATTTCTGCCTTCTTCTTAAAAAAATTCCCTGTAAGCCTGATACTCATACTCTTGTTACCCCATCCAGAAGTCCTCTCCATCATATTCATGCTGCTTAATCAAGGGACCTTCTCTGTGTTGACTATCTTTCCTCTCTTGTCCCCATCACAATAATGTGCCTCCAAACAGAGTAGCTCATACAAGTACTGTGGATCAGAGGCTTAGCAAAGATATGTTTAAAATTCTAGTATTTATTCCACACGTCTATAAGGATGTCAGCATGCTAGGAAATGCTCTAGGTGCTGTGGGGTGATTGATGGATAATATCAGTTATATCCCTGTTCTTTGAGAGTTTACATTCTAACAGGGGAAACAGACCATTAACTTGCAAATACTTTAATAAGCAAAATAATTTCAGAATGTTTTAAGTGCTAAGAAAGAAAATAGCAGGTAATGAGATGGAGAGTAACTTGAGGCTACTTTTGACTGTGTGGTTAGAGAACATGTGGATAAAGAGTTGTGACTCTGGTGCTCATCACGAGCTGCTTTAGACCCTTCTGGCCATATTGAACCTTGTCCAGTGTCTGTCAAAATTTATTACTGGAAATTCCACTTCTGGGTATTTATCTGAAGGAAATGAAAATACTAACTTAAAAAGACAGCACCCCACATTCATTACAGTATTATTTACAATAGCCAAAACATAGAAACAACCTAAGTGTCCTCCAATGGATAAGTGAACACAGAAAGTGGAGTACTATTCAGCCACAAAAAAGAAGGAAATCTTGTCATTTGAAACAACGTTAATGGAGCTTGAAGACATTATGCTAAGTTAGGTAAGTCAGTCAGAGAAGGACAGGTGTAATTTTCTCACTTATATGTAAAAAGTAAAAACAAATAAAATAACAACTAAGCTCACAGAGAAGAGATTGGTGGTTGCCTACGGGTGGAGGTTGTGGGGGCCAAATGGGTGAAGGAGGTCAAAAGGTACTAAATTACAGTTATAAAATGAATGAGTCCTGGAAATGTAATATACAGCATGGTGACTGTAGTTGATAATAGTGTGTTGTATGTCTGAAAGTTAGTTTAGAAGGACAGGTATGATCTCATTTGAATGTGAGAATTAAAAATAAAACAACAAAAATTGAACTCACAAAGAAAGATTGGTGTATGCCAGAGGTGGGGAGTTGTGGTGGCCCAGTGGGTGAAGGAGATCAAAAGATTCTAACTTATGGTTATAAACTGAATGAATCCTGAGGATGTAATGTACAGCATGATGACTATAATTGATAATACTATTTGTATATTGGAAAGCTGCTAAGAGAGTAAAACCTTAAAAGTTCCCATCATGAGAAAATAATTGTAACTATGTGCGGTCTGAATATTAAGTAGATTTATTGTGGTGATCATTTTATTATCTACATACATTAAATCATTATGTAGCACTACAAAAACTAATGTAATATATGTCAATTATATCACAATATAATACTTTAAAATTTTTTCTCTGGACTCTACATCTCAGACTTCCATCCTAGATCTTATTATGCCTTTTGCATTTGAAGCTGCTCTTTGGACTTGTTGAATTAACTATATAGAATGGTTGATACAATTAGAAACTTATCCAAGCTTCCTGGCTCTAGCCATTTCGGGATATCCATCCACTTCTGGTGGAGATAATGGTAATGTAGACCCCTTTCATGAATTGGACCCCCATTTTTCTTATTTCTTCCCTAAAGTGTGGTTCTTGTTGGATACTTATTAAGTACTAGGCATTAGTTTATCCTATTTATTTGACTGCTCTGAATAAAATGCTCTTGAACTTCTCTCTCTCCGTATTGTGGTCCAGCTTTGACATTGCATCCTGAAACTCATATTTAAATCATTTGTTTACAAAATTTTGAAAACTCTTCATTGGTTTAAGATATAATCAAATTAATTGGCCCTGGCATTCAAGCCCCCGCATAATTTGGCAACAATTAACCTAATTTGTTTCATAACCACCCTTTCCCTCGTTCTACTTTCTAATTCTTTCTTCCCTTAGAAGCCACACTCTGCCCTCCTTCCTCAACCTCATAGTTTTCTTAATCCTGTGTATTGAAGGGGAGCAGAATACAAGTGCTGCTTTGGCATGTGGATTGTTTTAAGCTGAAGGCAATTACAAACCACCCCCAGACTGAGGAAAAGCTTTTTTTTAAAAGATTTTATTTATTTATATTTACAGAGAGGGAAAGGAAGAGAGAAAGAGAGGGATAGAAACATCACTGTGTGGTTGCCTCTCGTGCTCCCCCTACTGGGGATCTGGCCCACAACCGAGGCATGTACCCTGACTGGGAATCAAGCTAGCAATCCTTTGGTTCACAGGCCAACACTCAATCTACTGAGCCACACCAGCCAGCATAAGAAAAGCTTTTAAATTCTCTCTTAACTGCCTGAAATAATTTAAATATGGGGCCAAATACCAGGAAGAGAGCTATCACCAGAGATAACTTTATATATCAGAAATACATCTACATAATATGGTAAACATTTGTTTATGAAATATTTGCTCTTCTCATCTGCCTGTTAATTAACATTTCCCCCCTTTGAATCTCCAGACTCCTACCCTCTTCTCCTTAGTTCTGGATGGTATATAAGCTTCAATTGCCTCACTACCATTGAGTTTTTATGTCTTTTGGTTTCTTTATGTATATAATTAAATTTTGCTTTTTACTATTAACCTGTCTTATGCCAATTTGATTATGTGTTGGTCAGCACAACTGGAAGAGAAGAAGGGAAAATTATTCCTCACCTACAATACTATATTACATGAATTTTATTTTTATTTTCTCTGCCTAGGATTTTATACTTCATACCCAGTTCATGTTTCTGCTATTTGAGAAGCCTTCCATTTATCTTCCAGGTTGAGTGAGTACCTCTCTGCTCTGTGCTGACAATGCACCTGTTCCATGAATTATAATAATGACATTAAACTTTTCTGAGCTCTTCAGTCCTGAAAAACTGTTTTAAAAAATCAATCCACACTTTGGTGCTTAAGTGTGGCTTGAGACAAAGAACCACCCTTCCCCAAATGATTTAGAGAATAAGACTCAGCAATGTCTCTTCTTTTCACTTATAATATAGACCATGCATAGACCCTTTAGATTCACCTCTCCCCCCACTTTTTTGGCCTCAAAAAAGATGAGCTTAGCTTTGACCTCAACTGATCTACAGAAATGGAGTGACTGTTACTAAATCTTAATTATGCTTTTCTCCTTTCTCTAAGCCCCTGAACTTTGACCCACCTTTCTTCTAACAAACAAGTTCCCACCCCCAACAGAAAGATACTGCCTAAGGCCTGACTAGTAAGGCTTGGTAGGTTGGATGTTGTCCAGCAAACCACAAAGTCACTGGTTTGATTTCCAATCAGGGCACATGCCCAGTTGGGGCTTCCTCACCCAGGTATCTGAGTAACTAAGAGAAGCCATGTTCCCATAGCCTTAGAGGGTCCTGATAACCAGTGTTCTCATGGCCTTGAGACTGGGTCCAATAAACTGTTCCCGTAACATAAAGTGGGCTCACATAGGCAGAATTATGTTATGTTATGTAATGTTCTGGCAGTTTTCCATATTTGTTCCCATCTAGTACTTAAACAAGTAGGGACTCTCTGCTGGGTGTGATGATGAGAGACACGCAAGGGGACAGGTGACATGATGGGTGCCATGCTGGGGATCAAGGGCCATGATGTGTGACATGTAGCTTGCAGCATGCGTGGTTTGCCCACCTGTGAATAAAGGCATTCCAGACAACCCAAGAGCTCCATGAATATTATTCCATCTGTGCAAATACCAAGAACCTGCTTGGCCTTGAACAGTCGCAACACACCTGACTTGTGGGCCAGGTAGGTCCCTGGTTGGGGGCATGTAAAAGGCAACTGATCTATTGTTTCTCTCACATATCAGTTTCTCTCCCTTCTCCCTACCTTCCCCTCGCTCTAAAAATAAATACACAAAATCTTTTGAAAAATAAATATCCTGCTAAGAATCAGCAAACCTCAGGGAAAAGCATTTTCTGATTACCCCACTCCCTCCATTCCTTGTTCTTTCTAGCAGAACCTCATTGATATTTTGCTATAAAAGAAAATTCCTGTGAGATGGTTGTTGCTCTAAGGTTGGACAGTTTTTCTCATTGCAATAGTTTTTTCTTTTCTGCAGTCTAGATTTATTTTTATTTGATAATACCAATTGCCAAATTGTTTAACTGGCTGTTTACCCATTTTGCTCACTTTCATCCAGATTTGGAGCTGTTTTGTGGAATAATGCCAATGCCAAGTTAATGTAGTTTTCTTAGCTTGTCTTAATCTGCTTGTCTGGCTGGTTTATCCAGCATTTTCCATAAACTTTTGTTTCTGTTTTAGTCTTTGAGTCTGTCTTTGTATGTCTACCCATCTCCCTCCCTCATCTTTACCTACCTGTCTCTTTGAGGCAAACCTCCTGTCTTCAGGTGGCTCCAGAGAAACTTGCATGTAGGTTCCTTCCCAGAGTCTGGCAGGCTGCTGACTCACTTCTACAGCCCACACTGAAAGTCTGGCTGTGGGAGAGGTGCCTGAATTTATATACCAATCAAGAATTGAAAAACTGGTTTCATTTTTGCTTTTGTTATCTTTTTCATTATAAATTAACTCAGATGATTTAATTTTGTTTATTTTTATTGTGATTCCTGGGTTTTAAAATTACTGCAGTTAGAAGATAAATGGTGTGTGTGTGTGTTTGTTTCTGTGTGTGTGTGCGTGTGTGCATGCCATTGTGAGGAGGTGCGAGCACAAGATAATGAACAGAGCAGAAACAGGATAGGGGGAGAATTTGGGAGTAGAAACAGGCACATTTTTCAGAGCAGTGTCTTTCTCAGGAATGTGCTTTAAATGCTTTACTGTTCTAATTCTTATGTTGTAACTGAACGAAAATGGAGGTTTGGCTGCTTGACATCACAAAAGCCAAACTTGTGAGGCAGATGCTAGAGAACACGGTTTTTATTCAGGTGCCAAACAACCTAGAGGAATGGTGGACTCCCACCTCAAATACCATCTTTACTCTCTGCCCCAGCCTGCAACTTTTCCTAGGATAGGGAGGGGAGTACTTCTTTCCTGTCTAATTTCCTTTTTAGCTTTTGGTGGCTTGGGGCCCAATCCATTCATATCTCTAGCTTTTGGCATGATCTCTGTAAGAGCCTTTCCATGCCCCATCTTGTCCATTTGAGATTTTTCCAGCTGACTGACTGTCTACAGTAACAATGTTACCCAAGAAGAAAGAGAGAAGTATGCCCCCAGTGTTCATGAAATTTATTTTTTATTTCTTGTAAAAGTCTTTTAGACTAGACAGTTTCAAGTCTTGAAGCTCTGTTTTCTAGAAATGGCTAGTTTGAAAATTAACAAAACTTCCAACATTTTATTACCTCATTTAGATTATATAACTGTAAATTGGGTTAAGATCTTAAAGGTGTGTTGTATTAAAAAAATCTAAAAAGTTTATTCTGTGTTTGTGGTAAAAAAGAGAGAATTTGTTCTTCTTAATATTTTATATTAGAGCTTAATAGTAATGTTATTTCTGACAGTGTTCCTCAAACTTAAACCCATGTAAAGCATTTTGTATTATTATCTTTCTCTGAATATAAAGTATTAGAATATTGATTGGTGACAAGTATCCCCTGCCCTATTATTCTTTTATTTCAAACTGGCATTCTTCCAGGCAAACTTCCTATTTATTCTTTTCAGTTCCTCCAGATATCCTACCTACATCATTCTTTATCCTTTTCTTGTTAGAGAGGAGCATTGGTGTTATCTTTCTTTTTTCTTTTTTTAGTTTATTTTTCAATTAGAGTTGACATTGAATATTGTATTAGTTTCAGGTACACAGCATTGCAGTTAGGCAATTACGTAATATACAAATAAGCACCAGTTTTTTTTTAAGATTGTATTTATTTATTTTTAGAGAGGGAAGGGAGGGAGATAGAGAGAGAGAAACATCAGTGTGCGGTTGCTGGGGGTCATGGCCTGCAACCCAAGCATGTGCACTGACTGGGAATCGAACCTGTGACACTTTGGTTCGCAGCTCGTGCTCAATCCACTGAGCTATGCCAGCCAGGGCTAGCATGAGTTTTAATGCTGGTCAGAGACAGATTTGAATCCAGCATCCAACAATTACCAGCTATATTTACTTCAGTATTGGTTGTGGTGAAGGCCACCAAAGGGATGAGAACAGCTAAATATTGGAATGAATTCTTGCCAGTAGTACCTCACATAAAGTTAATGGATATAAAATGTTTAGCCTGAAGTACTTATTCAAATTCAGAATATTTTCTGTGGCACATATTTGGTTTAAAGATCAAAGCTATTTAAAAAAGGCATCAAGGGAAATGTCACCACTTGGAATGTTCTAGTAAGTGTGTAATTGAATTTATGAGATTTTCTGTGTGTTACCTGTTACAGTTCTTGGGAGATACATATGTTTTTGCACTCATTGATGGGTCTTGTATCAGTGCCTATGCCTTGTGTATTGCTATCCTATGAGTCTAAAGATGATAGAGTCTCTGTCTGATTCACCTTCAATTCTGCCATATTTGAACATATTTTCTGAGTATGGTAAGATCTCAGTTAAATGTTGTATTTACTGAGGCCTCAAAATCAGATTCACAAATGAGTTCATTCCACCACTGCTGCCTATTGTTACTAGGGTCAATGCCCAATACTGAGAAAAGATTTTTGGTTTCATTTCTCATTTTCATCTCAATTCCCAGAAATGTTTACTCTTGACAAGAATGATTGTTAAACAACTGGGCTTTTCTGCTGTCATGCCAGTTTTTTAACTTACACTCCATTTGAAGAATTCTAGCCTTATTCTGAGTAAACAGAAGGAAAAGGAATTCACCCAGACCTCCGTAGAGATACTAGAGAAAGCCAATGACCTAATGGCCCAGCAAGGACTGGGAGGAATGTGAGACCACAGAAACACTTAGTGTGTAAGGGAACCTAAGAGAGAGAAAATCTTTAAATTTTGCACTTTAGTTGCCTTATTTGCCTCAACCTCTTTCCACTCCAATACCAGCTCAGGCCAAAAGTCCTGTGCAATAGGGCATCACACCTCTAATCCATTGATTAGAGAGAGAAGGGCAGCTGAGATCACTGAGTCTATCCCTCCAGGAATTTATCCAATTTTTTCCTTCTAACTGCCTCTTCTGAAATCTGATAGGAGATACTTGTCAACAAAAAAGAGAGGGAGAAGAGAAAGAAAAATCAGATAATCCAGGTGTATTAGCAATAATCTAGTCTTTCTTTTCAATATTACATATGTGGATGTTTTTTCTTCACCAGGCAATTCTGCAACCCCAAACCAAGTATCCTACAATATATGTGTAACTCATCCTGACACTATCTACCTGTACATACAGTGTCAGGCCCCACAGGTGAAGGGGTCAGTCCCCCCTTCAGATTCTAATCACAAGTAGCAGGTCCCCTAGGTACTCACAACTTCATACTCTTTAGTGTTTTCTATATACATAATCATGTAATTTATAAATAGTGACAAATTTACTTCTTTGTTCCCTGTTTGGATGGCTTTCACTTCTCTTTGTTATCTTATTGCTCTCAATAAAACTTCTACTAGTAAGCTGAATATTAGTGGTGAGAGTGGGCATGCTTGTTTTGCTCTTGAACTCAGAGGAAAAGATTTTAGTTTTTTACCTTTGAATACAATATTAGCTGAGGGTTTGTCATATATGACCTTTATTATGTTAAGGCATGTTATCTCTTTGCCATTTTATTGAGTGCTTTAATCATAAACAGATGTATTTTGTCAAATGCTTTTTCTGCGTCTATTGATGTAATCACGTGATTCTTATCTTTATTTTGTTAATGTATGTATCATATTAATTGATTCAGGTGCTCAATTTTTGGCAAATTAGCTAAAAACATGCAATGAAGAAAGGAAAGCTTTTTTAATAAATGGTGTTTGGGAAAACAAAAAGATATGTGTAAAAGAATGAAAGTAGACCACTATCTGATACCATACACAAAAATTAATTCAAAATGGATTATAGACTTGAATATAAGATCCAAAACAATAAAATACATAGGAGAAAACATAGGCATTAATATTATGGACACTGGTCTCAGAGGGATTTTTGTGGACTTGTCCCGAAAGGCAAAAAAAGTGAAAAAAAGAAAATGAATGAATGGGACTACATCAAACTGTAAAGTTCTTGCACTTTAAAAGAAGCCATCAACAAAACAAGAAGGCAACCAACCAAATGGGAGATGACATTAACAAATGATACCTCTGATAAGTGTCTGATATTGAAAATGTATAAAGAACACATGCAATCAACAACAAAAAACAAACAACTTGATTTAAAAGTGGGCAGAGGACCTAAATAGGCCCATTACCAAGGAGGACATGCCGATATCCAACAGACATATAAAGTATGCTCAACCACACTAGTTATAAAGGAAATGGAAGTCAAAACCACAATGAGATACCACCTTATGCCTGTTAGACTGACTATTATCAGTAAGACAAGAAATAACAAGTGTTGGAGAGAATATGCAGAAATGGGAACACTTGTACACTGCTGCTGGGAATGTAAATTTTTAGCCACTGTGGAAAACTACCATATGATTTAGCAATTCCTCTTCTGGGTATCTACTTGAAAAATTTGAAGACACTTACTTGTAAAGATATGTGTGTTCCTATATTTATCGCAGCAGTATCACAACAAGCAAGACATGGAATCAATATAAGTGTTTTTTGATGAATGATTAGATAAGGAAGATAAGTGGTACATGTATACAATGGAATATTATTCAGCCATAAAAAGGAAACATGGCTATTTACAATAATATTGGTGGGTCTTGAAAGTATTAAGGTAAGTGAAATAAGTCAGAAGGAAAATTCAAGAACTATATGATTTCATTCAGATGTGGGATATAAAAGGACCCAATGAACAAATAAAACTAATAAATAAGCAAAGAAAAACTACAAACTCGTAGAGACAATAGAATGGTAGTTACCATTTTATTAGGTGGGGGAATGTTGGGTGGCAGATGAAAAAGGTAAGGGGGGATCAAATACATGGTTATAGGAGACTGGATTTCGGGTACACACAACAGAGTATACAGATGTTATATTATAAACATGTACATATAAAATTTATATAAAAATAAACCCATTTGAGATTGCTTACATCTAATTTCCAATTGAAATTTTCTTTCTGGCTGAATATCTGAATGAATATCCTTGAAGTTTCAACTACTATGCTAGAATGTTCACCTAAGAATTTTTCAGATGCAGCTTCAAAGAATAAAGAAATTTAAAAGACTATAAAGAGCTATAAAGATCTTTAAGGAAACATGTAGGCTTGATCCAGAATTGTTGCCAGAATCTGACTGACTAATACAAATTCTATAAGAAGAGATCAAAAAATTGTCAAGGTAAAGCTGAAAGACTTCTAAGAGCTGCAATGACCTGATTCCTTATAATGAAAATATGCATCAAGTGTTGACCAGCATTTATAATTAGTAATAATGACAATAATAATAACAACAATAAGAACTTTATTTAGATATATACTGGCAATATTCTCATTCAATATTCTCATTCTCTTAGAATAAATAGTAAAAAGTTTAAAGAGTAAACAAATGAATTAGCATGTCAATTATACTTTAATTAAAACAAACAATTAAAACATAGAAAAACCAAATGAGCAAATCTTGTTATTTACAAGTAAGTTAAGATAGCAATATTCAACATTTTTAATTTCATGGCACACATAAACTAATTATTAAAATTCTACACACACTATGAAATTATTGTATTTTGGTAAAACTTAAAAAAATAGTTTTAGTCATGATTCATTGACGTCAAACAGCTATTATAATATTGGCTATACTGGGAAGAGAGCTATTACAGAGATAACTGTATATATCAGAAAGATTTATCTACATGTCATGACAAACATTTGTTTACCAAACATTTGTTTTTATCATCTTCCTGTGAATTGTCTTTCTTCCCTTGGAAGCCCCAGACTCCCACCCCTGCTCCTTAGGTCAGGATGGTGTATAAGCCTCAATTGCTTGACTCCCTTTGCATCTTCACGTCTTTTTTGGGTTCCCATGTGTATGTAATTATGTTTGGTTTTCTCCTATTAATTTGTCTTATGTCAATTTAATTATTAGACCAGCCAATGAGTGTAGATGGGAAGTAGGAAAATTTTTATCCTCCACTACAATATTACATCACATGAGCCTTTTCACATCTTCTTCGCTCAGGTTTCTATACTTCTGGCCCACTTCAAGTTTCTCCTCATTTGTGAAACCTTCCTTTTATCTTCCAGGTTTAATTAGTACCCCTCTGTTATATGCTTACAATAGCACTTGCTATGTACATGAACCATAAAAACAATGTTAAACTTTTCTTCAGCCCTCTACTTCTGGAAAACAGTTAAAGAAATCTGTCCCTCTGTAGGGTAAGTGGAGGCAGTCTGGCTTCCACATCCAGGTGTCTGGGTAACTAAAGGGAAAAGTGTTCCCATAGCCTTGGAGTGGCCTGATAACCAGTGTTCTCATAGCCTTGAGATTGGGCCTGATAAACTGTTCCAATAACATGAAGTGGGCTCACATGCACAGAATTATGTTATGTTATACAATGTTATGGCAACTTTCCGGCTTTGTTCCCCTCTAGTGCTGAAATAGGTAGGGACTCCCTGCTGGGGATAATGATGATGAGAGACACACAAGGGGACAGGTGCCATGATGGGTGCCATGCTGGGGAGCAGGGGCCATGACATGAGGAATGCAGATAGACACACAGCTTGTATCATGCATGACTTGCCCACCCATGAATAAAAGATACCATATATCCCAATGGCTCTGTGACTATTTTTTCCCTTTGCATGAACACCATGAACCTGCCTGGCCTTGTAGGGTGGCAACACACCATTTTTTTTGTGTTCTAATAAATAAGTAATTGCATCCTCTCCCTTATGTCTTAGAGAGATAAGACTCAACAATGTCTCCCTTTTTCACTTACAATGAGGCCAGACACAAATCCCTGAAATTCCCACTTTTTGTCCTACTAATAAAATTAGCTGAGCTGTTTATCCCAACTGATCAATTGAAACAAAGTTACTTCTGTAACTAAATTTTCATAATGTGACCTGAACATGAGTTAAGCTTCTCTTCTTTCTCAGGGCTCCTGAACTTTGACTCAGTCTCCTCTTAACTCAGCATACAACCCCTCCTTAATACCTCCTATGAATCAGCAGACCTCAGGGAGCAATATCTCCCTTATTACCCCACTCCCTCCATATCCTGTTCCTTCTAGAACCTCGGTGACCCTTTCCCATAAAAGAAATCATTGTCTTCCTGGTTGTTTGGATGCTTGCAGCTCTATGGTGGGATTGTTTTCCCTATTGCAATAGTCTCCTTCTCCTCATTGCAATAATCCTTTCAAATAAAGTCTCTTTTTACGTAAGTCTAGACTTATTTTTATTTGATAATATAAATCACTAAATTGTTCAATTGTCTGTTTAAATAATATACTCCCCCTCCTTCACATTTGGAGCTGTTTTTGGAAAATGACCATGCCAGGTTCATCTTGGTGTTCTTAGCATGTCTTAATCTCCTTGTGTCTCTAACTGTTCCCTAAAACTTTTCCCATCAATTTCTGTTTCTCTTTTAGTCTCTGAATCTGTTGTCGTATCTGTCTGTCTACCCTATTGCCCTCCCTCTTCACCTACCTATCTCCTTGAGGTCAAACTCATGTCTTCAGATTACTCTGAGAGACCTGCATGTAGAGTAGATTCTTTCACAGTGCCTGGTAGGCAGCTGACTCACATCTGAAGCCCATACTGAGGTTTCCGCTAAGGTGGTGGAGGTTGCTAAATTTATCTACTAAGCAGGAAGTAAAAAAAAAACCTGGTTTCACACTTTTTTATTGTTTTGAAAGTGAGAGAAACATTGATTTGTTTTCCCACTTATCTGTGCATTCATCGATTGCTTCTTGCATGTGCCCTGACCAGAGATCAAACCCCGAACCTTGGTGCATTGGGTATTTCTCTACCCAACTGACCTACCTGGCTAGGGCTGGTTTCACACTTTTTGTTGGTTATTTTTTTTAAAATTACTTAATTAAAATGATATTTTTGTTGGCTTACTTATTTCTTTTTTATTTTGACTTCTGGGTTTTAAAATTACTGCAATGGAAGACTAATAGTGACATGTGTTTATGTGTCAGTGGTGAAGTCAGGTGAGCA
Source organism: Phyllostomus hastatus (assembly GCF_019186645.2). Taxonomy (NCBI): domain Eukaryota; kingdom Metazoa; phylum Chordata; class Mammalia; order Chiroptera; family Phyllostomidae; genus Phyllostomus; species Phyllostomus hastatus. Next base: position 901 of record NW_025333963.1, on the reverse strand, counting down.
CAAATAATGAACAAAGCATAAACAAGATAGCAAATGATTTTTGGAGAAGACATATGGGCACATTATAGTTTCTTTCTCTGGGAAATTACACTAAGTGCTTTAATATTCAAATTCTAACATCACCTAGAAGCAAAGAGAGGAGCATGTTTGAGTACTAATTAAACTTGTTAGTTTTGATTGCCCATAAAAGACACTTTTCCTGGGCTTTGCTACAGAAAAAATAATTTTCTACAGTGGTTGATGTTAAAACTAACAAAGTTTTTAGTATCATATTAGCTGACTTGGATGATTTAGCATTGAAGTGAGCTAAAAGCATAATGAGTGCTTATTGTGAGAAAGAATTTCACTGTTCTCTTTTAACATTAGATCTATTTAGTAATGCTATTTCTTTTTCTCACTGTTTTTCCTCATGAACAGAAACATAAGAAATGCAGTCACTAATGTCAAGAGGCCCCAAAGTGAAGCTGTGAAATCACTGGGGAAGTTGGTTTTATTCACCTTCACAGTGAGATGGATTGTGAACTTTTCAACTGTGCAAGCCACAAGCCGCTATATCCTGTTGGAGTTCTCAGAATGAGGCTGATTTCACTGAACTCCAACCAAGCAGCTAACATAATGACCTATCCTATATAGACTAATGTTACTTTTGCCTACACCAGTCATAATTCTTTCAAAAACAAGTCATGTAAACCTGTGGTTTTGCCTTTATAACCTCTTTCTCCCACATCCCTCTGCACCCAGAGCACTTTCCAAGTTCATTGTGAAATTGTGTCTCCAGGGTTCAAATTTGTAAGACCCCAAATAAACTTTTTTTTATTTGTATCTTCAGTTCTTTCTTGTTTGACACTGTCAAACCTACAACCACCTGAAGCATTTGTTTTTTATTGATTATTATCTTTTC